>NC_053023.1:594182246-594297523 GCF_003073215.2 Triticum urartu | reverse complement strand
ATTGATCTACTGCAGTTGGAATTGGTATTTTATCGCTCTCTGGTAAAAAATGAAAACTATTTTCGTGAGCGCAAACTTTCTGTTTTTATCAGCAAGATCAAACAACAATCACCTAAGAAGAACCTAAAGGATTTACTTGGCACAAACACTAATTAAAACATAAAAAACACAATCATAACAGAATCTATATGAATTATTTATTCCTAAACAGGAACAAAAAGCAAAGAACAAAAATAAAATTGGGTTGCCTCCCAACAAGCGCTATCGTTTAACGCCCCTAGCTAGGCATGATGATTTCAATGATGCTCACATAAAAGATAAGAATTGAAACATAAAGAGAGCATCATGAAGAATATGACTAGCACATTTAATTCTAACCCACTTCCTATGCATAGGGATTTTGTGAGCAAACAATTTATGGGAACAAGAATCAACTAGCATAGGAAAGCAAAACACACATAACTTCAAAACTTTAAGCACGAGAGGAAACTTGATATTATTGCAATTCCTACAAGCATATATTCCTCCCTCATAATAATTTTCAGTGGCATCATGAATGAATTCAACAATATAACTATCATGTGAGGCATAATCCAATTGAAAATTAAAATCAAGATGACAAGTGTTATGGTTATCATTATTCTTTATAGCATATGTGTCATCACAATAATCATCATAGATAGGAGGGATGCTTTCATCATAATAAATTTTCTCATCAAAACTTCGGGGACAAAAACATCATCTTCATCAAACATAGCATCCCCAAGCTTGTGGCTTTGCATATCATTAGCATCATGGATATTCAAAGAATTCATACTAACAACATTGCAATCATGCTCGTCATCCAAAGATTTAGTGCCAAACATTTTAATGCATTCTTCTTCTAACACTTTGGCACAATTATTGGAATCCTTATTTTCACAAAAGACATTAAAAAGATGAAGCATATGAGGCAACCTTAATTCCATTTTTTGTACTTTTCTTTTATAGACTAAACTAGTGATAAAACAAGAAACTAAAAGATTCGATTGCAAGATCTAAAGATATACCTTCAAGCGCTAACCTCCCCGGCAAAGGCGCCAGAAATGAGCTTGATGTCCACTACACATCCTTCTTCTTGTAGACGTTGTTGGGCCTCCAAGTGCAGAGGTTTGTAGGACAGTAGAAAATTTCCCTCAAGTGGATGGCCTAAGGTTTATCAATCTGTGGGAGGCGTAGGATGAAGATGGTCTCTCTCAAACAACCCTGCCACCAAATAGCAAAGAGTCTCTTGTGTCCCCAACACATCCAATACAATGGTAAATTGTATAGGTGCACTAGTTCGGCGAAGAGATGGTGATACAAGTGCAATATGGATGGTAGATATATGTTTTTGTAATCTGAAAATATAAAAAACAGCAAGGTAACTAATGATAAAAGTGAGCGAAAACGGTATTGCAATGCGTTGAAACAAGGCCTAGGGTTCATACTTTCACTAGTGCAAGTTGAAAGAACATGCGGTGCCCCCATGTTTGGTTTTGGTAATTGATGACAATCTCTATGGACTAATGGTTGCCTTGAGTTATATTTGAAGGTTTTGTCCATATGCTTTTCTTGGAGTACATGTGTTGGTTTCAAGGAGAGTTTGTGTCGACCAAGGTGCTATTCAAGGAATTACCTAAAGATTGGTCTTGTGAGAGGTTGATCAAGACTAAGTTAAATAGTGAATCAAGATGATCAACCCACAAAGCGTAGATGTACCGAGAGGGATCAAGTGATCCCATGGTATGGTAAGCATTGTCAATTACGCTTTGTGTACTAACCCATGATCTTCGTGAGGGTTCTTTGTGGGGTTAGGTTGCGATGTGCAAGTTCAAGTGGAGCACCATGAAGAGATCAAATGCTTGAAGCTTGTTGTCCTTTGTGGTGATAATGGACCTGTGAAGATGTGCGGAAGAGTAGCTCGCCCATAGTAGAGTATGGGGGAGCAATCAACTAGTCTTCATCGACTCAACACAATCAAGAAAGGTTGCTGTGCAAGTTCAAGTGGAGCATCACGAAGAGATCAAATGCTTGAAGCTTGCCGTCCATTGTGGTGACAATGGACTTGTGAAGATGTGCGGAAGAAAGGCTCACCCATAGTGGAGTATGGGGGAGCAATCAACTAGTCTTCATCGAGCCAACACAATCAAGAAAGGTGGTTCAACTTGAGGGAGTCTAGATCGTCATCATCTAGCTCAAGTGTGTTGGGGAACTTAGTAATTTCAAAAAAATTCCTACGCACACGCAAGATCATGGTGATGCATAGCAACGAGAGGGGAGAGTGTTGTCTACGTACCCTCGTAGACCGAAGCGGAAGCGTTGACACAACGTAGAGGAAGTAGTCGTACGTCTTCCCGATCCGACCGATCCAAGCACCGTTACTCCGGCACCTCCGAGTTCTTGGCACACGTTCAGCTCGATGACGATCCCCGGACTCCGATCCAGCAAAGCGTCGGGGAGGAGTTCCGTCAGCACGACGGCATGGTGACGATCTTGATGTTCTACCGTCGCAGGGCTTCGCCTAAGCACTGCAACAATATGATCGAGGTGGAATATGGTGGAGGGGGGCACCGCACACGGCTAAGGAACGATCATGAAGATCAACTTGTGTGTCTATGGGGTGCCCCCTGCCCCCGTATATAAAGGAGTGGAGGAGAGGAGGGCCGGCCCTCTCTATGGCGCGCCCTAGGGGAGTCCTACTCCCACCGGTAGTAGGATTCCCCCTTTCCTAGTCCAACTAGGAGTCCTTCCATGTAGTAGGAGTAGGAAACAAGGAAGGGGTGCAGCCCCTCCCCCTAGTCCAATTCGGACTAGGCCTTGGGGGGCGCGCGGCCTGCCCTAGGCAGCCCCTCTCTCTTTCCCGTATGGCCCAATAAGGCCCAATACTTCTCCCGGCGAATTCCCGTAACTCTCCGATACTCCGAAAAATACCCGAATCACTCGGAACCTTTCCGAAGTCCGAATATAGTCGTCCAATATATCGATCTTTATGTCTCGACCATTTCGAGACTCCTCGTCATGTCCCCGATCTCATCCGGGACTCCGAACTCCTTCGGTACATCAAAACTCATAAACTCATAATATAACTGTCATCGAAACCTTAAGCGTGCGGACCCTACGGTTCGAGAACAATGTAGACATGACCGAGACACGTCTCCGGTCAATAACCAATAGCGGGACCTGGATGCCCATATTGGCTCCTACATATTCTACGAAGATCTTTATCGGTCAGACCGCATAACAACATACGTTGTTCCCTTTGTCATCGGTATGTTACTTGCCCGAGATTCGATCGTCGGTATCTCAATACCTAGTTCAATCTCGTTACCGGCAAGTCTCTTTACTCGTTCCGTAATACATCATCTCGCAACTAACTCATTAGTTGCAATGCTTGCAAGGCTTAAGTGATGTGCATTACCGAGAGGGCCCAGAGATACCTCTCCGACAATCGGAGTGACAAATCCTAATCTCGAAATACGCCAACCCAACATGTACCTTTGGAGACACCTGTAGAGCACCTTTATAATCACCCAGTTACGTTGTGACGTTTGGTAGCACACAAAGTGTTCCTCCGGCAAACGGGAGTTGCATAATCTCATAGTCATAGGAACATGTATAAGTCATGAAGAAAGCAATAGCAACATACTAAACGATCGGGTGCTAAGCTAATGTAATGGGTCATGTCAATCAGATCATTCACCTAATGATGTGATCCCGTTAATCAAATAACAACTCTTTGTCCATGGTTAGGAAACATAACCATCTTTGATTAACGAGCTAGTCAAGTAGAGGCATACTAGTGACACTCTGTTTGTCTATGTATTCACACATGTAGCATGAATAATAAACATTTATCATGAAATAAGGAAATAAATAATAACTTTATTATTGCCTCTAGGGCATATTTCCTTTAGTCTCCCACTTGCACTAGAGTCAATAATCTAGATCACATCACCATGTGATTAACATCGATAGTTCGCATCATCATCATGTGATTAACACCCATAGTTCACATCGCCATGTGACCAACACCCAAAGGGTTTACTAGATTCAGTAATCTAGTTTACATCGCTATGTGATTAACACCCAAGGAGTACTAAGGTGTGATCATGTTTTGCTTGTGAGAGAATCTTAGTCAACGGGTCTGCCACATTCAGATCCGCATGTATTTTGCAAATTTCTATGTCAACAATGCTCTGCATGGAGCTACTCTAGCTAATTGCTCCCACTTTCAATATGTATCTAGACCGAGACTTAGAGTCATCTAGATTAGTGTCAAAACTTGCATCGGCGTAACCCTTTACGACGAACCTTTTTTCACTTCCATAATCGAGAAACATATCCTTATTCCACTAAGGATAATTTTGACCGCTGTCCAGTGATCTACTCCTAGATCACTTTCGTACTCCCTTGCCAAACTCAGTGGTAGGGCATACAATAGATCTGGTATACAGCATGGCATACTTTATAGAACCTATGACTGAGGCATAGGGAATGACTTTCATTCTCTTTCTATCTTCTGCCGTGGTCGGGCTTTGAGTCTTACTCAACTTCACACCTTGTAACACAGGCAAGAAACCTTTTCTTTGACTGTTCCATTTTGAACTACTTCAAAATCTTGTCAAGGTATGTACTCATTGAAAAAACTTATCAAGTGTCTTGATCTATCTCTATAGATCTTGATACTCAATATGTAAGCAGCTTCACCAAGGTCTTTCTTTGAAAAACTCCTTTCAAACACTCCTTTATGCTTTGCAGAATAATTCTACATTATTTCCGATCAACAATATGTCATTCACATATACTTATCAGAAATGTTGTAGTGCTCCCACTCACTTTCTTGTAAATACAGGCTTCACCGCAAGTCTGTATAAAACTATATGATTTGATCAACTTATCAAAGCGTATATTCCAACTCCGAGATTCTTGCACCAGTCCATAGATGGATCGCTGGAGCTTGCATATTTAGTTAACACCTTTAGGATCGACAAAACCTTCTAGTTGCATCGTATACAACTCTTCTTTAGTAAATCCATTAAGGAATGCAGTTTTGTTTATCCATTTGCCAGATTTCATAAAATGCGGCAATTGCTAACATGATTCGGACAGACTTAAGCATAGATACGAGTGAGAAAATCTCATCGTAGTCAACACCTTGAACTTGTCGAAAACCTTTTGCGACAATTCTAGCTTTGTAGATAGTAACACTACTATCAGCGTCCGTCTTCCTCTTGAAGATCCATTTATTTTCTATGGCTTGTCGATCATCGGGCAAGTCAACCAAAGTCCATACTTTGTTCTCATACATGGATCATATCTCAGATTTCATGGCCTCAAACCATTTCGCGGAATCTGGGCTCATCATCGCTTCCTCATAGTTCGCAAGTTCGTCATGGTCTAGTAACATGACTTCCAGAACAGGATTACCGTACCACTCTGGTGCGGATCTCACTCTGGTTTACCTACGAGATTTGGTAGTAACTTGATCTGAAGTTACATGATCATCATCATTAGCTTCCTCACTAATTGGTGTAGTAGTCACAGGAACAGATTTCTGTGATGAACTACTTTCCAATAAGGGAGCAGGTACAGTTACCTCATCAAGTTCTACTTTCCTCCCACTCACTTCTTTCGAGAGAAACTCCTTCTCTAGAAAAACTCCGAATTTAGCAACAAAAGTCTTGCCTTCGGATTTGTGATAGAAGGTGTACCCAACAGTCTCCTTTGGGTATCCTATGAAGACATATTTCTCCGATTTGGGTTTGAGCTTATTAGGATGAAACTTTTTCATATAAGCATCACAACCCCAAACTTTAAGAAATGACAACTTTGGTTTCTTGCCAAACCACAATTCAGATTGTGCCGTCTCAACGGACTTAGATGGTTCCCTATTTAACGTGAATGCAGCTGTCTCTAATGCATAACCCCAAAACGATAGTGGTAGATCGGTAAGAGACATCATAGATCGCACTATATCTAATAAAGTACGGTTATGACGTTCAGACACACCATTACACTATGGTGTTCCAGGTGGCGTGAGTAGTGAAACTATTTCACATTCTTTTAATTGAAGACCAAACTCGTAACTCAAATATTTTACCTCTGCGATCATATCGTAGAAACTTTTATTTTCTTGTCACGATGATTTTCCACTTCACTCTGAAATTCTTTGAACTTTTCAAATGTTTCAGACTTATGTTTCATCAAGCAGATATACCCATATCTGCTCAAATCATATGTGAAGGTCAGAAAATAACGATACCCGCCGCGAGCTTCAACACTCATCGGATCGCATACATCAGTATGTATTATTTCCAATAAGTCAGTTGCTCGCTCCATTGTTCCGGAGAACGGAGTCTTTAGTCATCTTGCCCATAAGGCATGGTTCGCAAGCACCAAGTGATTCATAATCAAGTGATTTCAAAATCCCATCAGCATGGAGTTTCTTCATGCGCTTTACATCAATATGACCTAAACGGCAGTGCCACAAATAAGTTGCACTATCATTATTAACTTTGCATATTTTGGTTTCAATATTATGAATATGTGTATCACTACGATCGAGATCCAATGAACTTGTTTCATTGGGTGTATGACCATCGAAGGTTTTATTCATGTAAACAGAACAACAATTATTCTCTGACTTTAATGAATAACCGTATTGCAATAAACATGATCAAATCATATTCATGCTCAACGCAAAAACCAAATAACACTTATTTAGGTTCAACACTAATCCCGAAAGTATAGGGGAGTGTGCGATGATGATCATATCAATCCTGGAACTACTTCCAACACACATCGTCACTTCACCCTTAACTAGTCTCTAATTATTCTGCAACTCCTGTTTCGAGTTACTACTCTTAGCAACTGATCTAGTATCAAATACTGAGGGGTTGCTATAAACACTAGTAAAGTACACATCAATAACATGTATATCAAATATACTTTTGTTCACTTTGCCATCCTTCTTATCCGCCAAATACTTGGGGCAGTTCCGCTTCCAGTGACCAGTCCCTTTGCAGTAGAAGCACTTAGTCTCAGGCTTAGGACCAGACTTGGGCTTCCTCACTTGAGCAGCAACTTGCTTGCCGTTCTTCTTGAAGTTCCCCTTCTTCCCTTTGCCCTTTTCTTGAAACTAGTGATCTTGTCAACCATCAACACTTGATGCTCTTTCTTGATTTCTACCTTCATCGATTTCATCATTATGAAAAGCTCGGGATTCGTTTTCGTCATCCCTTGCATACTATAGTTCATCACGAAGTTCTACTAACTTGGTGATGGTGACTAGAGAATTCTGTCAATCACTATCTTATCTAGAAGATTAACTCCCACTTGATTCAAGCGATTGTAGTACCCAGACAATCTGAGCACATGCTCACTAGTTGAGCGATTCTCCTCCATCTTTTAGCTATAGAACTTGTTGGAGACTTCATATCTCTCAACTCGGGTATTTGCTTGAAATATTAACTTCAACTCCTGGAACATCTCATATGGTCCATGACGTTCAAAACGTCTTTGAAGTCCCGATTCTAAGCCGTTAAGCATGGTGCACTAAACTATCAAGTAGTCATCATATTGAGCTAGCCAAACGTTCATAACGTCTGCATCTGTTCCTGCAATAGGTCTGTCACCTAGCGGTGCATCAAGGACATAATTCTTCTGTGCAGCAATGAGGATAAACCTTAGATCACGGATCCAATCCGCATCTTTGCTACTAACATCTTTCAACACAATTTTCTCTAGGAACATATCAAAATAAACACAGGGAAGCAACAACGCGAGCTATTGATCTACAACATGATTTGCAAAATACTACCAGGACTAAGTTCATGATCAATTTAAGTTCAATTAATCATATTAATTAAGAACTCCCACTTAGACAGACATCCCTCTAATCCTCTAAGTGATCACGTGATCCAAATCAACTAAACCATGTCCGATCATCACGTGAGATGGACTAGTTTCAATGGTGAACATCACTATGTTGATCATATCTACTATATGATTCACGCTCGACCTTTCGGTCTCCGTGTTCCGAGGCCATATCTGTATATGCTTGGCTCGTCAAGTATAACCTGAGTATTCCGCGTGTGCAACTGTTTTGCACCCGTTGTATTTGAACGTAGAGCCTATCACACCCGATCATCACGTGGTGTCTCAGCACGAAGAACTTTCGCAATGGTGCATACTCAGGGAGAACACTTCTTGATAATTAGTGAGAGATCATCTTAAAATGCTACCGTCAATCAAAGCAAGATAACATGCATAAAAGATAAACATCACATGCAATCAATATAAGTGATATGATATGGCCATCGTCATCTTGTGCTTGTGATCTCTATCTCCAAAGTACTGTCATGATCTCTATCGTCACCGGCATGACACCATGATCTCCATCATCTTGATCTATATCAATGTGTCGTCACATGGTTGTCTCACCGACAATTGCTCTTGCAACTATTGCTATCGCATAGCGATAAAGTAAAGTAATTATTTGGCGCTTGCATCTTATGCAATAGAGAGACAACCATAAGGATTTTGCCAGTTGCTGATAACTTCAACAAAACATGATCATCTCATACAACAACTTATATCTCATCACGTCTTGACCATATCACATCACAACATGCCCTGCAAAAACAAGTTAGACGTCCTCTACTTTGTTGTTGCATGTTTTACGTGGCTGCTACGGGCTTAAGCAAGAACCAATCTTACCTACGCATCAAAACCACAATGATAGTTTGTCAAGTTGGTGCTGTTTTAACCTTCGCAAGGACCGGGCGTAGCCATACTCGGTTCAACTAAAGTTGGAGAAACTGTCACCCGCAAGCCACCTATGTGCAAAGCACGTCGGGAGAACCGGTCTCGCGTAACCGTACGCGTAATGTCGGTCCGGGCCGCTTCGTCCAACAATACCGCCGAACCAAAGTATGACATGCTGGTAAGCAGTATGACTTATATCGCCCACAACTCACTTGTGTTCTACTCGTGCATATAACATCAAACCATAAAAACCTAGGCTCGGATGCCACTGTTGGGGAACGTAGTAATTTCAAAAAATTTCCTACGCACACGCAAGATCATGGTGATGCATAGCAACGAGAGGGGAGAGTGTTGTCTACGTACCCTCGTAGACCGAAGCAGAAGCGTTGACACAACGTAGAGGAAGTAGTCGTACGTCTTCCCGATCCGACCGATCCAAGCACCGTTACTCCGGCACCTCCGAGTTCTTGGCACACGTTCAGCTCGATGACGATCCCCGGGCTCCGATCCAGCAAAGCGTCGGGGAGGAGTTCCGTCAGCACGACGGCGTGGTGACGATCTTGATGTTCTACCGTCGCAGGGCTTCGCCTAAGCACTGCAACAATATGATCGAGGGGAATATGGTGGAGGGGGGCACCGCACACGGCTAAGGAACGATCATGAAGATCAACTTGTGTGTCTATGGGGTGCCCCCTGCCCCCGTATATAAAGGAGTGGAGGAGGGGAGGGCCGGCCCTCTCTATGGCGCGCCCTAGGGGAGTCCTACTCCCACCGGGAGTAGGATTCCCCCTTTCCTAGTCCAACTAGGAGTCCTTCCATGTAGTAGGAGTAGGAAACAAGGAAGGGGTGCAGCCCCTCCCCCTAGTACAATTCGGACTAGGCCTTGGGGGGCGCGCGGCCTGCCCTAGGCAGCCCTCTCTCTTTCCCGTATGGCCCAATAAGGCCCAATACTTCTCCCGGCGAATTCCCGTAATTCTCCGGTACTCCGAAAAATACCCGAATCACTCGGAACCTTTCCGAAGTCCGAATATAGTCGTCCAATATATCGATCTTTATGTCTCGACCATTTCGAGACTCCTCGTCATGTCCCCGATCTCATCCGGGACTCCGAACTCCTTCGGTACATCAAAACTCATAAACTCATAATATAACTGTCATCGAAACCTTAAGCGTGCGGACCCTACGGTTCGAGAACAATGTAGACATGACCGAGACACGTCTCCGGTCAATAACCAATAGCGGGACCCTGGATGCCATATTGGCTTCCTATATTCTACGAAGATCTTTATCGGTCAGACCGCATAACAACATACGTTGTTCCCTTTGTCATCGGTTATGTTACTTGCCCAAGATTCGATCGTCGGTATCTCAATACCTAGTTCAATCTCGTTACCGGCAAGTCTCTTTACTCGTTCCGTAATACATCATCCCGTAACTAACTCATTAGTTGCATGCTTGCAAGGCTTAAGTGATGTGCATTACCGAGAAGGCCCAGAGATACCTCTTTGATAATCGGAGTGACAAATCCTAATCTCGAAATACGCCAACCCAACAAGTACCTTCTGGAGACACCTGTAGAGCACCTTTATAATCACCCAGTTACGTTGTGATGTTTGGTAGCACACAAAGTGTTCCTCCGGCAAACGGGAGTTGCATAATCTCATGGTCATAGGAACATGTATAAGTCATGAAGAAAGCAATAGCAACATACTAAACGATCGGGTGCTAAGCTAATGTAATGGGTCATGTCAATCAGATCATTCACCTAATGATGTGATCCCGTTAATCAAATAACAACTCTTTGTCCATGGTTAGGAAACATAACCATCTTTGATTAACGAGCTAGTCAAGTAGAGGCATACTAGTGACACTCTGTTTGTCTATGTATTCACACATGTATTATGTTTCCGGTTAATACAATTCTAGCATGAATAATAAACATTTATCATGAAATAAGGAAATAAACAATAACTTTATTATTGCCTCTAGGGCATATTTCCTTCAAAGTGGACCATGTGCAAGGCAAAGGTTTGCCCTTGATAGGTTTTCTATTTTATCGGTCTCATATGGTAGTTGGGAGACCGGGTTATAGGATCGATTGCCATACTATCAAGGGGGGCTCTCAATGAGTAGCTTGATCGTATCGTTCGTTGAGAGCTCAAACCATTGCATCCTTGCATCATCTTTCTTGGTTCTTGTTTGGTTCTCTTTGTGAGTCTTAGAGCTTACGGTCATCTTGTTGATAAGCTTGAGTTCATCGAAAACGGAGTTCGCTTGCATCTTCTATGATGTTTTCGATGTTGGAGGTTTTGCCGGTTCTTCTCGGTTGGAGGTTTCACTCCTCTTTCTATTAGGCATCCCTCCCCTGCCTCTTCTTACTTGTCGTCTTGTTTCCAACAAGCTTGAGTTTGCTCAATTCGGAGCTCATATGCAGAAGTTATGGCAGTTCTTGTTTTCTTGAGTGTGGTTTTTGACAGGGTCCCAGCGGTAGTACCGTGGTACCCAGCGGTAGTACCACTGAGGGGTCACAAGCGGCAGTATCGCTCTGCAGCAGTAGTACCGGCGGTGACTCCGCAGCAGTACTACCACTGGCTTACCAGGTCCCTACCGCGTCGATTCGAGGGGTCTTTTTCTGTGTCGGATTGTGCGGTACCTCGCCGTGGCAGTAGTGCGGCAGTACCGCTCCTTAGCGGCAGTACCGCCCGTCCTCCGCGGTAGTACCGCCCGGTTCCCTCTTTCCCTTTCCCCTTTGTTCTGCGCGGCAGTACCGCCAAAGGGAGCGGTAGTACCGCTTAACCCGGCGGTAGTACCGCTGTCTCCTGCGGTACTACCGCCCCAAGGTTCATGTTTTGTTGCTCCTTTTCCCTGTTTCTTCTGCCTGAGCGATAGTACCGCTCGTGTGCGGGCTGAGCACATAACGGTTGGATTTTCCCCCTCCTATAAAAGGGGGTCTTCTTCCCCAATGAACCTTATCCTTCGAGCTCGTGTTCTTCCCCCATTGTTGACCTTCTTCGAGCTTGCTAACTCTCAATCCCTCCATGGTTTCTTGCTAGTTTTTGAGGGAAAAGAGAGAGGAGATCTAGATCCACATTTCCACCAATCACTTTCTCCTCTATGTGAGGGGAACTCCTTGGATCTAGATCTTGGAGTTCTTTATGTTCTCTTTCTTGTTCTTCCTCTCATTTTCCTCCCTAGCATTAGTTGCTTCGGTGGGATTTGAGAGAGAAGGACTTGGGCACTCCGTGTGCCCTTGCCATTGCATTTGGTGCATTGGTTTGAGTTCTCCACGGTGATACGTGGAAGTTACAAGTTGAGAAGCTTATTACTCTTGGGTGCTTGGTACCCTTGAGCTTGTTCCTCTTGGGTGCTTGGGCGCCCTAGACGGTTGTTGTTGTTCGGAGCTCAATCATTGTGGTGTAAAGCTCTAGGCAAGCGTCGGGGTCTCCAATTAGGTTGTGGAGATTGCCCCGAGCAATTTGACGGGTTCCGGTGACCGCCCCCAAGGGTTGCCAAAGTGTACGGGTTCGGTGACCGCCCCCAAGGGTTGCCATTTGTACGGGTTCGGTGACCGCCCTCAAGGGTCCCTTAGTGGAATCACGGCATCTTGCATTGTGCGAGAGCGTGAGGAGATTACGGTGGCCCTAGTGGCTTCTTGGGGAGCATTGTGCCTCCACACCGCTCCAAACGGAGATTAGCATCCGCAAGGGTGTGAACTTCGGGATACATCATCGTCTCCTCGTGCCTCGGTTATCTCTTACCCGAGCCCTTTTCTTATGCACTTTACTTTGTGATAGCCATATTGTTTCTTGTCATATATCTTGCTATCACATAGTTGCTTATCTTTCTTAGCATAAGTTGTTGGTGCACTTAGGTGAGCCTAGTTGTTTTAGGCTTTGTGCTTGGCAAATTAACCGCTAGGTTTATTCCGCATTTGTTCAAGCCTAAACCGTAATTATTTTAAAACGCCTATTCACCCCCCCTCTAGGCGACATCCACGATCTTTCACAAGTTCTCTCAACAAGGATAACATAATTGGATCATATAACTATCCCTCAACATGTAACAAAGAGTCACTCCAAAGTCACTAATAGCGGAGAACAAACGAAGAGATTATTGTAGGGTACGAAACCACCTTAAAGTTATCCTTTCTGATCGATCTATTCAAGAGTCCGTAGTAAAATAACACGAAGCTATTCTTTCAGTTCAATCTATCATAGAGTTCGTACTAGAATAACACCTTAAGACACAAATCAACCAAAACCCTAATGTCACCTAGATACTCCAATGTCACCTCAAGTATATGTGGGTATGATTATACGATATGCATCACACAATCTCAGATTCATCTATTCAACCAACACAAAGAACTTCAAAGAGTGCCCCAAAGTTTCTACCGGAGAGTTAAGACGAAAACATGTGCCAACCCCTATACATAAGTTCACAAGGTCACGGAACCCGCAAGCTGATCACCAAAACATACATCAAGTAGATCACGTGAATATCCCATTGTCACCACAGATAAGCACATGCAAGACATACATCAAATGTTATCAAATCCTTAAAGACTCAATCCGATAAGATAACTTCAAAGGGAAAACTCAATCCATTACAAGAGAGTAGAGGGGGAGAAACATCATAAGATCCAACTATAATAGCAAAGATCGCAATACATCAAGATCGTGCCAAATCAAGAACGCGCGCGTGAGAGAGATCAAACACATAGCTACTGGTACATACCCTCAGCCCCGAGGGTGAACTACTCCCTCCTCATCATGGAGAGCACCGGGATGATGAAGATGGCCACCGGAGAGGGATTCCCCCTCTGGCAGGGTGCCCTAACGGGCCTAGATTGGTTTTCGATGGCTACAGAGGCTTGCAGTGGCGGAACTCCTAATCTAGGTTATTTTTTGGAGGTTTTTGTATTTATAGGAATTTTTGGCGTCAGGAACAAGTTAGGGGGTCTCCGAATCATCCACAAGATAGGGCGGCGTGCTCGGGGGGTAGGGTGCGCCCCCACCCTCGTGGATGGCCCGGGACTCTCCTGGCCCAACTCTTTTACTCCAGGGGCTTCTTTTGGTCCATAAAAAAATCATCAAAAATTGGCACGTCAATTGGACTCTGTTTGGTATCCCTTTTCTGTAAAACTCAAAAACAAGGAAAAAATAGAAACTGGCACTGGGCTCTAGGTTAATAGGTTAGTCCCAAAAATCATATAAAATGGTATATAAAGGCATATAAAACATCCTAGATGGATAATATAATAGCATGGAACAAACAAAAATTATAGATACGTTGGAGACGTATCACTCATATTGGCTCCTACATATTCTACGAAGATCTTTATCGGTCAAACCGCATAACAACATACATTGTTCCCTTTGTCATCGGTATGTTACTTGCCCGAGATTCGATCGTCGGTATCCTCGTACCTAGTTCAATCTCGTTACCGGCAAGTCTCTTTACTCGTTCCATAATGCATCATCCCGTAACTAACTCTTTAGTCACATTGCTTGCAAGGCTTATAGTGATGAGCATTACCGAGAGGGCCCAGAGATACCTATCCGACAATCGGAGTGACAAATCCTAATCTTGATCTATGCCAACTCAACAAACACCATTGGAGACACCTGTCGAGAATCTTTATAATCACCCAGTTACATTGTGACGTTTGATAGCACACTAATTGTCGTGGATTAGTCACAGCAGATGTCCTTGTGTGAGGACTTAGTCGTGAGGCCAACGCATCTATGTGGTAGCTTGAGAGGGGTTGAGCGGAATCAAGAGACGCAACACAAGACAAGGGTTTAGACAGCTTCGGGCCCCGGGAAACATCATCCGGTAACAACCCTACATGCTGTTTTGTGGCTAGGTCTCATTATCATCACGAGGGAGTTGCCGCAAACCGGCTCTCCCAGTTATGTCTAGCCCTAAGATTATTTTCTCCTCTCTCTTGGGGTGCCCTGTCCCTCCTTATATATGTTGAAGGGGATGGTTACATGTAGAGTCCAACTCGGATTAAGACTTAAACTATTCTGACTTCTCTTCATGGGCTTCATAACGTCTCGGGCTTCATAACCCCAGGCGACTCTATCTGCCGGGTTATGACTGTCAACCAATTATCACTGTCTGCCGGGTTATGACTGTCTGCCGGTTTATGATGGTCTGCCGGTTTATGATGGTCTGCCGGTTTATGATGGTCTGCCGGTTTATGATGGTCTACCGGGTTATGACTTCCTGCCGGTTTATGATCTGACTTAACATCTGTCGGGTTATCATCTGACTTAACACCTGCCGGGTTATCATCTGACTTAACACCTGCCGGGTTATCATCTGACTTAACACCTGCCGGTTTACCAGGTCCCAGCCGGGTTATAACTCCGGCCGGGTCATACCGCGGGGTATATCCCCGACATTAGCCTCCAGTTTAATTTGGATTTATCCATGTTAAACTGATCCTGATCATCCTTAAGTCCTTGTCATTTCCTTCTTCTAGAAAATCTGGGTCAATAGACCAGCTTCATAATCAATTTGCTGACATTGGTTTGTCACATAAAAATATTATGAAGAATAATTCATTGACTCAGCTCCAAATGCTTAACAAAAATATTGGTCCTTCAAATACCCATCTGATCTTCAGCCGGTTTAAGGATGTAGAACTTGCCGGTTTATCATTGCCAAAATTGCCGCTTTATAAATATTGATAGCACCGGGTCATAATTTTAGTTAACATCAAGCTTGAAAATATAACTCTTATATGCCTATCACTTGTAGCCCCCAAGTCGTAAGAAGGTAGCGTAGCAACAACTTAAGACTTGCTTCAATATAAATGTCACTGCCTTGAAGAAAACCGATTTGTTCATCTCCGTCATTAGTCATAAACTGAGTATTCCACATAGGTAGCCCCCAACTGCCAGGTTGTCATGCTTGCAGCAACCCGGGACTTGAAATCGCTTTATGCTCATAAAAACTTCAACCAGTGTAGCCCCTAAGGACCAGGTCATTATGCAATAATGAGCAGGGACTTTGTAAATATAATCATGTAGACTTTGAACAACAACATGTAGTCCCCAAGGGCCGGCTCAGTAAGATAATATTGAGCTGGGACTTTATATATACTTCATTGAGAATAACATTATATGATGTAACCCCCATCATGGGGCTTGAACCCACGTCCACAAGGTTGAGAGCTTTGTGCTTTACCAACTGAGTAGTGGATCCTTCAATATAATGGATGAAAACTTGTGTACCTTGAATTGTTAACAGGAGCAATTGGTAGCCCCCAAGGGCCGGCTCATTATGATATGATGAGTCGGGTCTGCGATAAGACTAGTAAAAATGACTTTGCATTAGCCCCCAAGTGTCATGGTGCATGCTTGCAGTGACATGAGACTTGCATATTTGATGTGATCTTAACTTGAATGATGTATCCCCCAAGTGCCAGGTCGTAAGCCTGCAGCGACTCAGGACTATTCCTTCCATTATAGAATGAATCATATCTATTGATAAAATAATAGTCATTGCGCTAAAGCGACTTTGAAAACCTCAATCATAATATTGGTTATTGATAACCATAATAAAAATCCAGCCATGTTGGCTATTTTAAAGATTTGAATAATATACTCAATGATTTATAAGAGCATGATTCCAATGGCACAATCCAAATATATACTGGCGACTTATAGTCGAAGGCCAGGCCGGGTTAATAAACACCGGTTTATCATAAAGTGTTGTAAACCTCAAAAATAGAAAATTTGTCGAATACAAGCATGGGAAGATGCGAGGCTTTTCATGGGCTGGCAGGCCACTGAGTTAAACCATTTTACAAAGCCTTTTAAGACGGACCTCACATTAACCAATCGTCGTTTTAAATTTGACAAGTTCAGGGTCTGTATAAGATTGACTTGCCAAACGTTCGGCGGGTCATACCAGGATTACCTGGACGGAGTGGCTTACTTAAAGAAGGCGTGATAACCCGGGGTTTTAGGTGAATACACCTGGCTTCCAAGCCTGGCTTGATAGCCTATTACAAGGGTGTAGACTCTTTGTTCTTTGAGAAGCAAAGAGCCCCCGAGCAATATTTTGAGTTGTGCTCAGTGGGTGCCTATGTTCGAGTTGTGCTTTTGCAACACTCTCTTTAGCCCCCAAGTGATTTCCCTGGTGGCCTTACGCCGATCAAGAGGTGTAGCTATGGTTCGAATACGACCAAGCCCCCAAGTGATTTTTTATGTGGCATATAAGCCGGATCAATGGGTAATTATAGCCTAGCTCAATAAGCTGGAAGCCCCCAAGTGATATATTTCTGAGTTGTGCTCGCCGGGTGCCTATGTTTGAGTTATGCTGTGCAACAAACTCTCTTTGGTCCCTGTAATTTTTCTGAGAACTCAAACTTGCGAGAGATGAATTCTTTTTAACCGGATTTTTTAAATCGGATATTGAGAGCTTCAAAGCTTTGTGGGAGACAGCTTTCCCTTGAGCCAGATTTTAAACCGAAATCCTTCTTTTTAAGCCGGCAATTTTCTGACGGCCTTTAAATTTGCACCAATATGACGGTTTAAGGTCATGCATTAGATAACTTTGCAAGCCGGAGTAATTGCTCTTTTAAAGAAAGCAACATGGAATATATAAAATATTGGATAGATTTCACCGGATATGTTAAGACGGAATTTATTCGCCATGGAGCTTAATGATTACTTTAGCGAAGCTGAGATCAATCTCGGGTGAGTCAGAGTAGTTTGGGCCGCAGGGGCGGCGTCTGGCGCACGTCCATTGAGCAACAATCAAGCGTGATCCCAACAAGTTGATACAGACCGGGCCGCAAGGGCGGCGTCTTGCGCACGTCCATTGGGCATCATGGTGCAGTATAATTTCACATGTGTAGTGGGTAATTTAACCTGCACATATAGAAATAATACAGGGCCGAGTAATCATGCTCGGATGAATCAAATATGTTTGCATAAAAGAACTAGGACAGATATCACCGGATAATTTTTTGGGTAACGCAACGTGTGATAGATCCATCTGGCATGTTGATGCAATCCGACAACGTGTTTTGCCCATGTTCATTTTTGTTTTTTCTTGGGGAACCGAGCCAGTGTAGTTTCACATGGATTTTTCCCTAGAACCCATCACACATTTGGCATCATCCAACTTATGCGTCTCCATACTATCATATTTTTACACTAAAAATGTGTAAGGCCTACTCCCATGGCCCGCGACAGAAATGAACGAGCCACGACGGCTGTTCGGAGGTGGCGGTGAGGCGATGACTCCCAGCAGAAGTAAATCAGGGCTGCGACTCATGTGACAGAGATGAACCACACACAGCCGTGAGGGTGGAAACGACTCGGTAGGGGCTTGAAGTGTGAACCGGCCAGAGGACGTATGATACGTCCATTTTGCATCATGCTTTTATATTGATATTTATTGCATTATGGACTGTTATTTCACATTATGTCACAATACTTATGGCTATTCTCTCTTATTTTACAAGGTTTACATAAGGAGGGAGAATGCTGGCAGCTGGAATTCTGGGCTGGAAAAGGAGCAAATATTAGAGACCTATTCTGCACAACTCCAAAAGTCCTAAAACTCCACGGAATACCTTATAATAAATAATGAAAAATCCTCGCCAAAGATGAAGACCAGGGGGCCCACACCCTTTCCATGAGGGTGGGGGCGCCCCCTACCTTGTGGGCCCCCTGGTGGCTCTTCGATGACCATCTTCTGCTATATGAAGTCTTTCATGGAGAAAAAAAATAAGAAGCAACATTTCGGGACGAAACCCCGCCGCCACGAGGCGAAACCTTGGCGTATCCAATCTAGAGCTCCGGTAGAGCTGTTCTGCCGGGGAAACTTCCCTCCCGGAGGGGGAAATCATCGCCATCGTCATCACCAACGCTCCTCTCATCGGGAGAGGGCAATCTCCATCAACATCTTCATCAACACCATCTCATCTCAAAACCCTAGTTCATCTCTTGTATCCAATTCTTGTCTCCAAGTCCGGGATTGGTGCTAGTATGTTGCTAGTAGTGTTAATTACTCCTTGTAGTTGATGCTAGTTAGTTTAATTGGTGGAAGATCATATGTTCAGATCCTTTATGCATATTATTACCCCTCTTATTATGAACATGAATATGCTTTGTGAGTATTTACGTTTGTTCCCGAGGACAAGGGAGAAGTCTTGCTATTAGTAGTCATGTGAATTTGGTATTCGTTCGATATTTTGATGAGATGTATGTTGTCTAGCCTCTAGTGGTGTTATGTGAACGTCGACTACATAACACTTCACCATTATTTGGGCCTAGAGGAAGGCATTGGGAAGTAATAATTAGATGATGGGTTGCTAGAGTGACAGAAGCTTAAACCCTAGTTTATGCGTTGCTTCGTAAGGGGCTGATTTGGATCCATATGTTTCATGCTATGGTTAGGTTTACCTTAATACTTTTGTTGTAGTTGCGGATGCTTGCAATAGAGGTTAATCATAAGTGGGATGCTTGTTCAAGTAAGAATAGCACCCAAGCACCGGTCCACCCACATGTCAAATTATCAAAGTACCGAACGTGAATCATATGAACATGATGGAAACTAGCTTCACGATATTCCCATGTGTCCTCGGGAGCGCTTTTCCTTATATTAGAGTTTGTCCAGGCTTGTCCTTTGCTACAAAAAGGATTGGGCCACCTTGCTGCACTTTATTTACTTTTGTTACTTGTTGCTCGTTACAAATTATCTCATCACAAAACTATCTGTTACCACTTATTTCAGTACTTGCAGAGAATACCTTGCTGAAAACCGCTTATCATTTCCTTCTGCTCCTCGTTGGGTTCGACAGTCTTACTTATCAAAGGAATACCATAGATCCCCGATACTTGTGGGTCATCAACGTACAGCGCGACAGTGGCATGGAGCCCACGGGCGTAGAAATAGGCCAGAGGAAACAACTCAAGGCGACAGCCCAGGGCCCGGCACGGCGGGCCGCTGCGCTAGCAGTTTAGTGAAGCGGCAACAACTTGGCGCTATAGTAAACGGACAGGCGGAGGCGAAACCGGCGCCGGCCTCTGGCCGAAGTGACCCGGTAGGAGGCGAAAATAACGATCGCGGAAGCCGACTTGGACCAGGCGCTCGACGCTCGCAGGGGCAGTAACAGTGGGGCGTGCAGGTGAGCAGCAGCTCAAGACGGTCGGTTGGCGAGGCGATGCTAAACTGGTGGCGGGTTGAAGAGTTGCGGCTACGGAGGCCCGCGGTCACTGCTCGGGGTGCGGCAGTTTGAGGCGCCGAGAGGCTGGCTTACAGGTTCGATCTGGCAAAGCACGATGGTTCAACGGAAACAGGATGAAGGGCCAACACGGCGGGGCCGCAGTAGGCCATATCGGACAGGCAAGCAGCAGCCCGAGACGGCTGGCCGGTCAGGCACCACTGATCCGGTGGCGGGTTGGAGAGGCGAAGCAAAGCGGGCCACAGCAGTGGCTTGGTGCGCTGGTAATGGTGGCTCAGCGGCGCAGGGGGTTGCTGTAAACCGTTGGTGATTTGACGAAGGCGAGGCGAGGTTGCGCGGGGACGACCCGGCGGCCGCTCAATCCAGTGGATGAAGAAAGGTGCGACGGCTGACCGGTTCACGGGGCGCATCGGTTCATGCCAAGACGAGGCAGAAGCGGGCTTGCGCCCAGCGCGGGGGTTCAGGGCATCATGAGACAGACTGCGTTTAGCTAAGCGGTGGCGGTTTGGTAAAACATCGACGGTGGCTCAACACAGCAGCAACTCCCTGAGCGGTGGAAGGGATGAGGCGACCCAAGGCCAGTGAGGTGGCTCGGCGAAGCGGAAATTGCAGACGCGGGGACGGTTCAATAGCAAAGGTCCGGCCGGCTCAAGGCCGCGCGGGCCGCTCGATGGTGACTGGCGGCGATTTAACGCGAAAACGGGCGGAGGCAGAGACGAGCCAGGGCCGCAGGTGAACCGGCATTGGAGTACAACAACCAATGAGCACTGGCGGGTCGATGACTCGGACGAACCGGACGGGTCGAGGTGCAACTGTAACCGCAACCAAGGCAGAGACCGCATCAGCGTCTGAGTCCGCGTCCTTATAGCCCGATCCTCCTCCGGGTCGCATGGGCAGAAGCGGAGATGTGGCCGCGAGGAACGGCAGTACGCCGGTGAACCGGACGCGACGGCTCGCGGCGACAGGCGCGCAGTCACAGAGACCGCGACGGCGGCCGGTGGAGACGGGCGGCATGGCGACTTGGAAACGGAGGCTGGCGACCCAATACGGCCCCAGCGGCTCGGAGCTGACCAGTGACTCAACGCAGCAGGAACAGAAAACAACCGAGGCGGGTTCATCCTCCTCTTCTGGGTGGGGCAAGGTTCGTAGGTGGATGAGGAAACCATAGGCCAGTTCAGTAGCAGCAGGTGAAAATGGCCGGCTGCTTCACAGGGTCGGTGACAGTAGAGGAGCAGTAGCTCGAACGTAGCCAGCAGGCGAGCAAGCCGGCGACCCGAAATGGCGGCTGAACGAAGCCAGCCCAAGGTAGAGTGAAGCAGGCTGCGGCCATGGTGGAAGTGGGTTGATCCGGGGCGGTTCAATGGCGCGTTGGTAAGAGGCAACGCTTCACGGGGTAGCGCAGCATCTGCTCAAAGGCAACAACGGAGATAATCCGGAGGCGAGCACGAGGTCAGGGTGCAGGGACGAACCGGCGGGCGCAGGAAGTATAAGCCGACCAGAGCAGGTGCGGGTATGATCCGGCAGAGCAGGTGCGGGCGTTGGAGGACGATGACTCCGTGGAGAGGGAGCGAAGCTGCGGTGGTGACTTGGGGATGGAAACGGAGACCGAGTCCCCGGCTTGCCAGCGCTGAGCACTGCGCAACTTTTTCCTTGTAGTTCGGAAACTGGAGATTGATCCGAATTTGCTATATTGAGTAATCGGACATAGGAGGCCATATTCAACACGTATCTGTCCTGACACGTGGTGTGACCCAATAGCAGTAGCTGAAGATGATTTTTGGCCTTTCGTCGGACGGCGAGTTGCGCCGTTTTGACTCAGATATGGGCTGATTTGATGTGATGGCTTGATGGATCAGTAGATGCAGTGCTCGATAATCATTGAAAGATTCAAAAATATATGAACTATAATACTCCAGCAGCACTGCCTCTACATAAGTAGTACTTCTGGTAGATGGACATGTTGGTTTTCACTCACAGGGAACATCATAATCAGCCACGAGTTGATGCCTTGGGACTTGTAGCATATCCGACCTGCCAAATAGACTATAGTAGAAACCATCTCGGCGACTTGGAAATCAGACGGCTTTGTAGTGAAAATCTGATCCGGTCCGATGGATCGCCTGGTTGCGCGTGGTAGCATACACAGATACAACCCTAACTCTTGATCCAACCTCATATATGTTGTTCCACCTATTAGTCAACAACATAGATCCTTCCATGCCAACGGCAGAAAACTTTGCCGCGAACAATGTCGGCCCTGCATCATCGGAATGATCACGAGCTTCTCGAACCCTAGGAAAAATCCCTCCAAGAACTCAACACCACTGTGTGCGCGGCCCCACGGTGGGCGCCAACTGTCGTGGATTAGTCACGGCAGATGTCCTAGTGTGAGGACTTAGTCGTGGGGCCAACGCATCTATGTGGTAGATTGAGAGGGGTTGAGTGGAATCGAGAGGCGCAACACAATACAATGGTTTAGACTTCTTCGGGCCCCGGGAAACATCATCCGGTAACAACCCTACATGTTGTTTTGTGGCTAGGTCTCATTATCATCACGAGGGAGTCGCCGTAAACCGGCTCTCCCAGTTATGTCTAGCCCTAAGATTATTTTCTCCTCTCTCTTGGGGTGCCCTGCCCCTCCTTATATATGTTGAAGGGGCGGAGTACATGTAGATTCCAACTCAGATCAAGACTTAAACTATTCTGACTTCTCTTCATGGGCTTCTTAACATCTTGGGCTTCATAATGTCTTGGGCTTCATAACATCTTGGGCTTCATAACGTCTCGGGCTTCATAACCCCAGGAGACTCTATCTGCCGGGTTATGACTGTCAACCTGTTATCATTGTCTGCCGGGTTAGACTGTCAACCAATTATGACTGTCTGCCGAGTTATGACTGTCTGCCGGTTTATGATGGTCTGCCGGTTTATGATGGTCTGCCGGGTTATGACTTCCTGCCGGTTTATGATACGACTTAACATCTGCCGGTTTATCATCTGACTTAACACCTTCCGGTTTACCAGGTCCCAGCCGGGTTATAACTCCGGCCGGGTCATACCGCGGGGTATATCCCCGACACTAAGTGTTCCTCCGGTATTCGGGAGTTGCATAATCTCATAGTCATAGGAACATGTATAAGTCATGAAGAAAGCAATAGCAATAAACTAAACGATCATAGTGCTAAGCTAACGGATGGGTCTTGTCCATCACATCATTCTCTAATGATGTGATCTTGTTCATCAAATGACAACTCATGTATATGGCTAGGAAACTTAACCATCTTTGATTAACGAGCTAGTCAAGTAGAGGCATACTAGGGACACTCTGTTTGTCTATGTATTCACACATGTATCAAGTTTCCGGTTAATACAATTTTAGAATGAATAATAAACATTTATCATGGTATAAGGAAATATAAATAACAATGCTACCTCTTGAGAACTGCGTTGGTTTTCCCCGAAGAGGAAGGGAGGATGCAGCAAAGTAGCGTAAGTATTTCCCTCAGTTTTTGAGAACCAAGGTATCAATCCAATAGGAGGCTACGCGTGAGTCCCTCGTACTTGCACAAAACAAATAAATCCTCGCAACCAACGCAAATAGGGGTTGTCAATCCCTATAAGGCCACTTACGAGAGTGAGATCTGATCGATATGATAAAGATAATATTTTTGGTATTTTTGTGATAAAGATGCAAAGTAAAATAAAGGCAAAGGAAATAACTAAGTAGTAGGAGATTGATATGATAAAGATAGACCCGGGGGCCATAGGTTTCACTAGTGGCTTCTCTCGAGAGCATAAGTATTCTACGGTGGGTGAACAAATTACTGTTGAGCAATTGACAGAATTGAGCATAGTTATGAGAATATCTAGGTATGATCATGTATATAGGCATCACGTCCGAGACAAGTAGACCGACTCCTACCTGCATCTACTATTATTACTCCACTCATCGACCGCTATCCAGCATGCATCTAGAGTATTAAGTTAAAAACAGAGTAACATGATGTAGAGGGATAGACTCATGCAATATGAAGAAAACCCCATCTTGTTATCCTCGATGGCAACAATACAATACGCGCCTTGCTGCCCCTACTGTCACTGGGAAAGGACACCGCAAGATTGAACCCAAAGCTAAGCACTTCTCCCATTGCAAGAAAGATCAATCTAGTAGGCCAAACCAAACTGATAATTCGAAGAGACTTGCAAGGATAACCAATCATACATAAAAGAATTCAGAGAAGATTCAAATATTATTCATAGATAGACTTGATCATAAACCCACAATTCATCGGTCTCAACAAACACACCGCAAAAAGAAGATTACATCGAATAGATCTCCACAAGAGAGGGGGAGAACATTGTATTGAGATCCAAAAACAAGGAAGAAGCCATATAGCTACTAACTATGGACCCGTAGGTCTGAGGTAAACTACTCGCACTTCATCGGAGAGGCTATGGTGTTGATGTAGAAGCCCTCCGTGATCGATGCCCCCTCCGGCGGAGCTCCGGAACAGGCCCCAAGATGGGATCTCGTGGATACAGAAAGTTACGGCGGTGGAATTAGGGTTTTGGCTCCGTATCTGATCATTTGGGGGTACGTGGATATATATAGGAGGAAGGAGTACGTCGGTGGAGCAACAGGGGCCCACGAGGGTGGAGGGCGCGCCTGGGGTAGGCAGGCGCCCCCTACCTCGTGGCCTCCTCTCTTGTGCCTTGACGTAGGGTCCAAGTCTCCTGGGTCTTATTCGTTGAGAAAATCATGTTCCCGAAGGTTTCATTCCATTTGGACTCCGTTTGATATTCCTTTTCTTCGAAACCCTAAAATAGGCAAAAAAACAACAATTCTGGGCTAGGCCTCCGGTTAATAGATTAGTCCCAAAAATAATATAAAAGTGGATAATAAAGCCCAATAATGTCCAAAATAGTAGACAATATAGCTAGGGATGAAAACAGAGCGGAAACGGACGGAACTGAATGCTATCATATTTGTTTTCACATTTTTTTACAGAAGCGGAAACGAATACTGAAACCCCGGAAATGAATATGGGAACAGATACTACCAGAAACGGACACGGAGCGAATACGAAGCGGATACAGAAACAGAAATAGGCATTGATCGGAACTTAAAACCCCTTGAATCATAGAGAAATACACACAAACAAACAAATTTAATGAGTTTCTAACATGGCTACAAAATAATATCATTATGTTAGCAACTTAGCGTAGTATTGTAGAAGTACAGGACAATTACATATAGGGTCAAGCTGATTACATGCGTGGTAGTAGAAGTTGGGCCTCGTATCCACTCTACTAATTGTGTCATTGTGTTCTCTTTGGTGGTTGGGCAAGAGAGCGACCTTCACCAGGTTGCTAGCGCCCTCCTCGAGCGTCAACTCTCCCATGTGCATGGACATGTCGCTCTTGACAAAACCAGGCGTCAAACAGTTGATGCGCATCGCGGGGAACCTCTTGGCAAGGATCCTCGTGTATGCATTCAGGGCAGCTTTGGCGACTTTGTAGGCCGACGAGCCACCGGTCGGCCACCCATGTGCCTCTATCAAGTTGGCATTGAAGTCTTCCAGGAATAGATCCAGAAGCTCCTCTAGTCTCTTTTCAGTAAGGTTGTCAATGTCGTCGAATTCCTTCTTCAGTTCTTCGCTGTTGAAGTTCTGCTCAAGAAAACAATACTTATTAGCTAAAAAGAACTAGTTTCTGAACCTGTGCTTTCTGACAGGGAAAAAAAGAACACATGGAGATGATGAAGGGTGAGGATTTGGAAGAAAAGAAAAATCCATATCCCACAATCCAAAGAATGTGAACCTATGTCGTATTATTTGGAATGAATACGAAGCTAAACTGAAATAAGATCCTGCTTATTGCATCTGACAAAAGAAGTTAAACTGAAATAAGATCATTTATGCGAACAGATATACCCTATCTCTTATTTAATAAGTACTCCGTAAGACTGTAATAATATTCTGGAAGACACAATGCAAGGCTGCACATATACTTTTTAAAAACTAAAAACTAAACAAAGTGGTAAACAAAGCTATAACAGAAACATACTGGCACAAATAATGTTAAATATATTTTCTGAAACTAGTAATTGGTTTTATCGATCTGTAGCGTGGTTAACAACTTACCCTTAGCAGTGAAAAGCCTGATGAGACATTGACAATTCTCCCAGAGGAGGACAACTGAAGAAGAGGCAGTAGTGCCTCCGTGACAAGCTTTGCCCCATAGTAGTTTGTTCTCATGCATTCTTTTGCTTCCTCATATGTCTCCTTAGAATTTTCTTTCATCCATTGAACTCTTTGATCTACATCCATGCTTTCAACCTATCCATGCATAAATGGGTTAATTATTACACAACATCTTATTAGAAATGCAGAAGCATAGATGCTAGGCTGGTTGGGTCAGGCAGGAGTATTCATCTTTAAAATCTAATTAAAGTATATGAAGTGAAGCACCAATTAAACTATAAGTTATTTTTGTTAACTAAGTGAGTTGAGGCCGACCCGCTTCAAATTTTCTCTTTTTTTTTGAAAAAGGAGGATGTACCCCCGGCCTCTGCATCTAGACGATGCTGTTAGGTTGATCTCCTTCCGATCGAGCCCAACGGCTCGACGGGCCCTTGACCCGTGCCCTGATCGGGGGCGCCCAACCAAACCATGGTTGGTGGGCCCCTGTCGCCGCGCTATATAAAGGGGTGGGAGAGTCGGCCGCACGCAACACGAGATTCACCGTGCGTTCAGAACCCCACCTACATCCCTACCATCTAGGGTTAGCGCGATACGACGGGAAGCTCCACCGCCGCCGCCATCTCTCTGTCATTGCCGTCGTGGCCATCTCACCACGATGGCCTCTGGCTCGAGTTCATCAACCCAAAGTGAAGGTAGGTTTACCGGATGATCTAGCCTACCCCGATCCAGAGAATCTATCAATGGTATCAGAGCCATGCTAGGCTATGATTTTCGGTTCAAAGAATAAACAGAGAAAGAAAAAAGATCCCTCCCCAAAGAACCCTAATCGACAGGGCAAAGAACGAATCCTCAACGGAAAAAGTAGCGCCGCCGCAAAGGCCGCGCCGTTCCTCTCGATCCGGACGGGCATCGGCAAGCCGAGCCGTTCGGAAGAAGAACACACCCTGCAAAGGGCAAAGGGCACCGCAGCCACGCCGTTCGACGGCGGCGCGCTTCCGCTATGGGAAACGCGTCACCGGCGAAGGGGAGGCAACGGCGCCACGGATCATCGCCGGACAAACAGGGGATCAGGGAACGGCTCCGTCGCGCCTCAGTCGCCTCTCACTGCCACTGGATTCAGTGGATGGGGAGAATATGGAGCGGGGAAAGGAAGAAACTCGCGCGCGGCTCGCGCGGCGCGGTGGCTTCACGCCGTCGCCGGCGGCCGGCGGAGCCCCGACACTGCTGGGCTCGTAAGGGAGCAAAGGAGGGCGCAAGCGCGACCCTCTCTCTCCCTCTGCCACAGGAAAGGAAGGGAGGAGCGGCGCGGTGGCTTTTCACCGGGGACCGGCGCCGTCGCGGTGGTCGGGCGACAGGACGGGATCGAGCGGCGCGCGCAAGGGGGGGAAATGGTGCTAGGGTTACGGGAGGGGGGTGGCTGCAGCTTGTTTACTCGCCCGATCTGCGCGGGCGGCCGTCAGATTTGATCCGACGGCAACCAGCGAGCGGTGCCCTCTTCCCCCCCCCCCCCCCCCCCCCCCCCCCCAGCGGGCCGATGGGCCATAGTACAAGCAGGCTGCCAGGCGCGTGCCCGCGGTCGCTAGTCCGTTTATGGCCCAAAGAGGCACGCACGGTGCGCAGTAGGAAGGCCATGGACCGGGCTGTAAAAAATGAATTTTCTCCGTTATTTTTCTACACAGCAAGTTTTGATGAAATTTGTCCATATTTTGGGCAGATTTACAATAGTTTTTCTATGCAATTTTTTTCCAATGAAATTTTTTTGTTTAGATAATAGAAAAGTTAATTGAAATTTTTTCTGAAAATGAAAATAGAAAATTTTCAGAAAAAGAAATGTTCATGAATTTTACAAAGAAAATAATAAAGTTCATGAATTTTTTATTTGGTCAAAGAAAAGTTTTTGTAAAGAATAAAAAGTTCATGAATTTTTTATTCATGTTTTTCTGCTGCAAATAAAAAAGTGCTATTTTAAAAGTGAATAGAACTAAAGTAAAAGATTAAATTGTTACTTCTCTAATTCATTTTCGAACCAACCGGTTAAAATTGATAAGAGTGTAAAAGAGTACAGAATTGTTTTTGAATGAAATATTGTAAAGTTTCCGCTGCAAAGTAAAAGTTTTATCCTCCAATTAAATTGGAACCAACGGGAAAATTTAATTGGAAGAGATGTTCTTAGCAATGTTTTTTTCCTTGTGGATGAAATAAGATGCAGATAGTTTCCACGATGACAAAAAATATATATTTGTTTTAAAGTTAAAGTATGGTATTGTTATTTTCTGACCAACGTTGATGATAACAGTGATATAATTCTATGAGTTTTATGTTCAAAGTTTAAATCTCTGATAAATTTTGTATCAAAGTGCTCAATTTTCAGAGAACGATTAAGGATCAAGAAATGCTCTTGAACTGACAAATGTATATTTCTTGTTCCCGCTGCAATAAAGTTGATGATGATGATATTTCTTAGCAAAGTTGTTTAATAGAAATACTATCATCATATTGTTTATGAGTTATATGCATTATTTTCATTTCCGCCCAACGGTGATATGGAATTAATATAGAAGGATGATGTTTATTCTAATTCTGCCACAACGGTGATTTTGAATATAAAAGAAAGTTTCAAAAGTTTAATGCGCATTTCTTTTAACCAGACCAACGTAGGGTTATTTTTATGCCCATTATTGTTGATTATTGGCTATGTTTTCTCAGACTAAAAGTTTTTCCACGCTTTCATTCGTGAAAGCAAATGGCTGGGTACTTGTGACCCGAAAGATGTCATAATATGAGGGAGTATGTTCTTTCTAAAGAATGGCATCAAAAGAAAAGAGATAGATCATTGAGAGTCTTGGTTGATGAATGTCTTTCATGTACTCTCTATGAAAAGATTTTTCAGTTAACATGATTTGATATGAAACAAGCAACATGCGTGTTTAATTTGACCAACGTCGGATTAAGTATGTGTGTCAAAGAGCATTCGGATTTATTTCTAAATTTGATGATTGAATAAGCAGTCAAAAGAGCCAATTCTGACATTTATGTTCCCTTATAGGGAATTACCTACATGACGGGAAAAGATGATTACGATAAACCTGCATGGCGGGAAAAGTCTGAAAAAATACCTGCGTAACGGGGTAAAGCTGACATAATATTATGTCAAAAAATCCCGTATGGCGGGAGAAATTCTGGCAAGAGAAAGATATGATAACTCATGTGCTTTTAATGTATCCCACTCTGGGAGAGAAGAAAGGAGTATCTGAAAGGCGCAACCATACACTTATGGACATGGTGCGCAGCATGATGAGTTATTCCAACTTGCCATTGGGATTATGGATGGAGGCGCTTTCACATTCTCAATAGAGTACCAAGCAAGTCGGTGCCCAAAACACCGTACGAGCTATGGACATGAAGGGTGCCCTCCCTACAACACTTCAGGGTGTGGGGGTGCCCTGCGGAGGTCAAAATGTTTAATCCAAACATTGCAAAGTTAGATTCCAAAACAATAAGTTGCCACTTCACTGGCTATCCAGACAGATCAAAAGGTTTTTGTTTCTACTGCCCGGACAGATATACAAAGTTTGTAGAAACGAGACATGCAGTCTTCTTTGAGGACGAAATGATGAGAGGGAGCTTGGTAGCTCGGAAAATTGATTTTGAGGAGAAGAGGGTGCATGCACCTAATCCGATGATTCAGGAGCCATTTTTCTCATTACCAGTTGCAACTCCACCCATGACAACTATGGGGGTAGACCCGGAACCATCTGTCAGGAGCTGACTGAACCCGTTGTTGAGCATGAAAGGGAGGTGCAATAGCAAATTTTAGAAGAAGTGCCAGAAGTTGAGGCACAGAATGTGCCAGAAACTGAGGCCCTTAGAAGGTCTACAAGACCAAGAAAGTCAGCTATTTCTACTGACTTTAAAGTTTACAACAGAGAATATAGTGATACATCAATAATTATTAATTATTCACAAAGACCATACAAGGTGATACATCAATAAGCCTGAAGCCACCAACTTGGCAACGCTGTTGCTACTCCTATCCCTTTGATGAAGGTGTGTCGAATGTCCGGGCCTAATACCAAACAGACATCACACCAAAACCTAACATCTAAAGTCGGGTGTCCCATCCAAGCCACTACCTGGAATGGGTCCCACACCGGTCTGGCACACTCCCAGTGAGCACCGCATGCTGCAAGGGCCGTCACCTTCATCTTCCATCGGTCCATCCTCAGAGCAGAACTGATGCACCGACCTTGCCAGGCCTCTCTGCCATCAACGCCAACATGACGGCAGACAGCTTCCTCCTCCTGCGCAAGTCCATCTCCGCGCATCAGACGCCGAGTCTCCACAGCGCCACGCCGCCGAGATCCGCCACCATCAATGTGTAAGATGAAGCACCGCTCCACCAAAGACGCCGTTCTCCGGTCCCTCGAACCCGTGTACACCTGCAAGAATGACGCCCCAAGGGGAAAAACGACACCAGAGAGCCGCCGTCATCCGATCTAGGGTTTCCCCCCAGAGGTAGCAGAGAGTGCCTTTGAACTTGTCCACGGCGATGCCTTCAGGAAGGGAACGACGCAGACAGCGCCGCCATTGTCGGCCTTGGCAATAGCCAATAGCAGGTTTTCACCCAGATCTGTTTGAAGACCTCCATCTCTCGTGCACAGGCCGCCGCCATCCCTGACGGGATCTGAATGAACCAGGCCGCCGCTGCCAGATCTCAGCAAGGAGAAGTCCCCCCATCGAAACCGGCCGGCCGAGCAGGGGAGGCCGAAACCGTGTCCGCCGGACCAGATCCGCGATGGATCCGTGCCCGCGCAGCCGCCACGGCCTGGCCGCCCGCTCGCGCCACTGTCTGGCCGCCGCGCCGCCCGACGCGCCCTCGCCAGCAACCTTTTGATCTGTCTGGATAGCCAGTGAAGTGGCAACTTACTGTTTTGGAATCTAACTTTGCAATGTTTGGATTAAACATTTTGACCTCCGCAGGGCACCCCCACACCCTGAAGTGTTGTAGGGAGGGCACCCTTCATGTCCATAGCTCGTACGGTGTTTTGGGCACCGACTTGCTTGGTACTCTATTGAGAATGTGAAAGCGCCTCCATCCATAATCCCAATGGCAAGTTGGAATAATTCATCATGCTGCGCACCATGTCCATAAGTGTATGGTTGCGCCTTTCAGATACTCCATTCTTCTCTCCCAGAGTGGGATACATTAAAAGCACATGAGTTATCATATCTTTCTCTTGCCAGAATTTCTCCCGCCATACGGGATTTTTTGACATAATATTATGTCAGCTTTACCCCGTTATCCAGGTATGCCAAAAAGTCAAACAAAAAGACGGAGAGAACCAAGAAAAGTCCCTTTCTACACAAAGAAAAGGCACTTGTGTTAAGAAGGTAATAAAAAGACCAACAGAAGTGAGAAAAGGTCATTTCTATACAACAAAAAATGCACTTGTGCCAATGCTATAAGAAACCCGACACCGCATATATCAAAAAAGACACTTATGACAAAGGGTGTGTAGTTGTCACCATGCGTGCGTAGCTACCACCATGCATAGGAAATCGCCTCTCTTAACACATAATTCACTAAACAAAAATAGTGACAACAATGCAGAATTTTAGGATTGCCAACTTCGACTAATGATTGCTACAATCTAATATTCTAGTTTTATCTTGTATTGCAACATCAGTGTGATGTGATTTCTCAAACTAAACTATGCTAGTTACAAAAGAATGATGCTGCGGTTGATGAATGATTTCTGGAATCCAAGCTTCTATGTTCACCCTTTACCCAACATCAGTAAGATATGTTTTCTCATACTAAACTACGCTCTAGGAGTTACAAGAGACAGTGATGTTTATGTCTGCCACAGTTGATAGATGCCAACAAACAACTACAAACGACTTATTATTGTTTTGACTTAACCTGATTCTGAAACAGGTATATATTACTGCTGACAAACTGCAATTCGATACAGAAAACATCAAAATGTTTTGCTTTAATTACCTGTTCCTGAACTTGTGCAAACAGAACTGGATCTCGATCAACACCTGAAATGCCTGCATTGTTAATCTACAAGTAACAAAAATCACATGATCATGGTGATGAATTAGAAAAATCCGAGAAAAATCACTTCTACATAAACACCAATGAGAAGTCAATAATCTGAACAGCGTAGTGTACCCGTATCAACCACAAGCCAAGATTAACTAGTACAAGCCTGGTAAAAGAAATCTACAGCACCTATACTACTTGTTAACAGAACTCTTAAATTCATTTTAAAATTATTCAATGCAACAATGTGCTGAGTAACAATTTCTGCACCTTCAGATGCAATTTTACTAAGTTAAGAGTCCGAGAAAAGAAAAGTGCACTTCTACGAATCTATGATTCTACCTGACGAGCTCTCAGTGGAACAGCACGAATGTCCACTTGCGCGAGGCCCTAAATTCAAAGCGCAAAGCGGAGTTACACATACCAGGATATCGAGCTTCCCGAACTGATCCCTGACGAAATCCGCCAGCCGGGCGACGCTGTCAGGGTCGGTGACATCCAGCTGATGGAAGACGACGTCAGCACCGGAGCGCCTGACGCCTTCGACCGCCTCCAGCCCCCTCGCCTCGTTCCTCGCCGTCAGCAGGACCTTGAGCCCCTTGGACGCGAGCTGCCTGCACGTCTCCAGCCCGATCCCTTTGTTCCCTCCGCTGACCAGGGCGATCCTAAATTACGCACATAGCAGCAGCGCGCGCAGAAATTCAAGTAAATTCGCTGAGCGGGGTACGGAAAGGGGAGGTAGATGCAGCGATCGAACCTCTTGCTCGACGGATTCGAGGTGGCTGCCTCCATCTTGATCTTTCCCCTCCGACGCGTTGCGGCGTGTCGAGGACTGTGTGAGCTATGGAGTCTGCAGCCTTGGAGTTTCTGATGGTCGTTAGCTGCACCTTCTTCGTACTGCAAAACACATAAGTTGTTTATAAGCTTACCTTCAGCCGGCCGATCGCGCGGGCGCCTCCGCCGGCTCCGTCTCCATCAGATCGTCTCTTGATCAGATGGACAAGAGCACCCCCGTGTCAATGTTTTCTGCAACTTAGTTTTTGTTTCGAAAGAAAGAGTTTTGCAACTGCATGGCTTTTTGCAACGACGGTGACTCATGCGGCTTCAGGGGCGATGGGGGCAAGGAATCTCGCCGAATCCTACAAGGATGATGCGCGGGTAGGAGGCAGAGACGTCCGGGAGCCGCGGGGGCAGAGACTCATGCGGCTAGGAGCACGACGACGGCGAGGATTCCAGTTGGATCTTGTCGGATCCGACGAGGAGGTGGGGACCTCCGGGAGCGGCGGGAGCTCGGCATGGTCCAGCGGGGTTGACAACAAGCTTCACAACAAAGACCCGCGACGGCAGCGGCGAACGGCGCTCCTATGGCGAGAGATACAAAGTGATCGAGAAAATAGAAGGCAGAGGATGGTGGCGAGGTGACTTTGGTCGGAGGTCTGTGCTCGCTGGCGGCAGCGCTAAGGCGGGGATGGGCGGCGTCGATCCTCCCTCGCCTCATTGGTGCAAGATAGTTGTATTCACCTCATTGGTGCCCATATATAACACGTACCGAGGTAGTTTCTTTCATGACGAGAACCTTAATTTTTTTTGCAGCAAATTCGGAAACTTTATTAATGAACGATCATAGTGTTACAGTCCGCCCTAGACATGAAACCAGAAACTCAGGGCTTACATCAAGCCAACTCTCGGTGCCATCGAGTGAGCAAGCTAAACAAGCACACTGATGCGCCAGTACATTAGCATCCCTACTGACATGAGTAACAAAAAGAGAAGCAAAACTAGCACCAATTTCTTCTAATTCATCCAAGATAGGCGCTGCAACAGACCTAGTGTTGCTGCGCAGACCTAGTGTTGCTGCGCAATTTTCATAGGTCGACTAACTCCAAGCAATCAGTCTCCATAATCACATGTGAGAAGCCACGAAGCTGAGCAAAGATCATCCCGTCACGAAAAGCTAGGAGTTTTGTGATGAAGGGGTCGGTGATGCCGTGTAGGGGTTTGCTCCAGGCTCTGAGGAACGCAATGTGCGAACAGGCAACACCTCCCGCTCCGCCCTTCATATCCTCCACATTCAGCGCTCCATCAGTGTTGATTGTAACCCAACCTGCTTCTGGTGGTCGCCACCTCTGACCAACCGTCAATCTCCGTCGCGAGGAAGGGAATTCCAAGATCGCCAAGGTCTCATGGACCCACTTCAGAGCTTGAACATGGTCGTAGCCGTCGCGCTCATGAGTCCAGCAATTGCGTGACGACCAAATGCTATGCATAATCGTAATTATCTTGCATCTTTCCTCATCTGTGAACATGTGGTCAAGCAAGATATCACGTGCCCAAGTATCCCGATGCAGCCGTGGGAGATATAGCTGAAATCTGTCCCAGGATGCAATCCAAAACTTCTTTGCATGTGTGCAATGTATCATCGCATGTAGCATGTCTTCCTCCAACGCCTTGCAGATGTCACACAAGCCAAGCTGCTTGATGTGTCGATGTCGCAAGGTTACAGAATCAGGGAGTATCCCTCGGAGTACTCTCCACCAAAAAACTCGGACCTTGGGGACGACTTTAGGTCTCCACAAGGCAGTCCACAACTGTGTATTGGCTGATGATGTTTCTGTAGTCGCCCTTTCCTCTAAAGAGCCAAGCTCGTCGCGATTCACAAGAGAACGATACACTGATTTTATGCCCGACTTCTCCAAAGCCCAAGCCAAAGTGTCTTCACCACCCGAAGAGATCAGAGGTATATTTAAAATTGCCACCGCATCCGGGTGCAAGAAATTCTGGCGGACAATCTGTTCATTCCAATTCCCAGTATAATCATCAATGAGTTCAGAAACACTAGTCAGCGGAGCTGTGCCTGAGGCGATCCCTAGGTCTCAAAGTGGGTGTGTTTGGAATCCAATTGTCCGTCCATGTTGATATGGTTGTGCCGTCGCCAACTCGGCGGATAAGACCAATAGTGAGAGTGTCTCGCCCTTCTATGATGGCCATCCAAGTCGCCGATGCTCGAGCCGGGGCTGTAGCATTGAGAAAATTCGTATGCAGTAAGTACTTGCCCTTCAGCACCCTGGCACACAATGAGTTCGGTCTTGTGAGGAGGCGCCATCCATGTTTTCCAAGCATCGCCAAGTTAAAAAACTGCAAATTTCGGAAACCCATGTCGCCCTTCACCTTTGGTGTCGCAAGTTTGTTCCATGATAGCCAATGGAGAGAACGCTTGTCAATCGAGCTCCCCCACCAATATTTTGCCATGCATGAAGTAACACTCTTGCACACCTTTTTTGTCAGAATGAAACAACTCATGTTGGAAGTTGGAATAGACTGGATAACTTTCTTGAGAAGAACCTCTCTCGCAGCACAAGCCATGTTCCGCTCTGACCAGCCTCACATTTTATCCCGACATCTATCCACCACATGAACAAAATTCCCACTGGTGATTCTACCAATAGCAGTCGGGAGCCCCACAGGTAGCGTTCTGAAAATGCTTCTACATGAATCCTGAGAGACTGTTTAATAGTCTGTCGTAGGGGCTGTCCCGTATTGCCACTAAAGTAGATGGAGCTTTTCTCCCGGTTTACTGCATGTCCAGAACATTCAACATATATCCGGAGAATCTCGTTAAGCCTCTCTGTACTTTGGGTTTTTGCACTGAGAAAGATCAAGCTGTCGTCAACAAATAGAAGATGATTAACCCAAGGTGCATGCAGACTTACCCTGATGCCTCTGTCAATATATGCCCTGCCAAAATTATTCAGAAGTGATGTAAGGTCCTAGGCACACAACAAAAACAAGTATGGTGACATGGGGCATCCTTGACGGAGCCCCCTCGAAGGAGTGAAGTAGGGGAGAAACCCCCCATTTACTTTGATTGTGAACCTCACTGAGGTCACACACTTCATGATTAAGCGAATAAAGTTATCACTGAAGCCCAACTTAAGTAGCATCGCTTTGAGATAGTGCCATTCCACTCTATCATAGGCCTTGAGCATATCAAGCTTCACCGCACAGCATGCATTCTTGCCTTTCTTACGCCTTTTGATCACATGAATGCTTTCGTAAGCCACAAGTACATTGTTCGTGATTAAACGTCCTGGAACAAATGCACTCTGTTCTTCTCCAATCACCTCATCCAAAATCCCTCGGACTCTATTGGCAATTGCTTTGACTACAATCTTGTATAGAACAGGGCATAAGGCAATTGGCTGGAATTGAGATATTTTTTGTGGGTGTCCTACCTTTGGGATCAAAGTTATGGATGTGTCGTTCAACCCCAAAGGTAATTCCCCTTCGTTCAAAAACTCCAGGACGGCCACTGTGATGTCCTCTCCAAGAACTTCCCAATGCCGTTGATAAAAATCTGTAGTGAACCCGTTGACCCCAGGGGCCTTTGACGGTGCCATGTCAAATAGAGCCTTCTTTACTTCTGCCGCAACATATGGTTTGTTGACATGGTCATTCATTTGATCAGTGACACTCAGTTGCACACAGTTTAATAATACTTCCATCGGGTTGAAGCCTTGTGTCTGATACAAGGCGTGATAGAAGTCACTGATCTCCTTCTTCACCTCCTCCGGGTCTTGCAAAATCTGACCATGTATGTTCTCTAGAGAAGTGATTCGATTGATTCTTTTACGGTGAGCGGCTTGAGCTTGAAAATAACCAGTGTTGCGATCTCCCTCCCATAACCAAAGCACCCGCGATCTCTGCTTGAGCCAGATTTCTTCCTGTCGCATGGCTTCTCACAGTTGCGCTGCAACAACGAGCTCCTCCTCTGTAGGCCCCCGGCCCATTGAGACGCTCCTTAGACGTTCTAGGCACTTCTGTAGCTTGCGTACTTTCTTTGATAAATTTACGAATTCACGCTCGCCCCAGACACCCAGATCCTTTTGGATGACTACCAGCGCATCCACGACGCCTTGCAAGCCTCTCCGACTAGCCCCTGCATGCCACAAGTCACGTACAATCTTTTCGTACTGACCATGGGACTGCCAAACATTTTCATATCTGAAACTCCGTTGGGCTCGATGCCAGTGATTAGCCATGCTAGTTCTGAACTCAGCCGCAACATAACAATGATCTGACTCCACGCTGCTAATATGCTTGATAGTAGTGTGCTGGAATAGATTCAAAAACCGGTCATTAGCAAGGGCCCGATCAAGGCGAGCCTTTACGTTTGCCGCTCCAACCTGCCGATTATCCCATGTATAGGGTATAGCTCTCCATCCCAAATCTTGTAGGGAACAGTCATCAACCGCATCCCGGAACGACCTCATCTGGACCTCCGACCTAGCATTGACACTGAAGTGCTCGCCCGCCTGCATTGTATCATTAAAATCTCCCATGCAGATCCATGCGTCATGCAGGACAGCAAATAAAGTGCGGAGAAAACGCCAACTATGGTGTCTATTTTCCACCCGTGGCTCTCCATAGAAACCAGTGAAACGCCAAGTTTTATTGTCTTTCTTAGCTGATACATCAATGTGTGACCGGCTATAATTTTCCAACTTGACTTCAACATCATTTGACCAAAACGGGCCAATGCCACCACTAAGCCCATCACTATCGATGGCGAAACAACCAGAAAAACCTACAGAAAATTTCAAATCTTCCACTCTTTTGCCCTTAATTTTGGTCTCCATTATGAACAGAAGGGTGGGACCTTCTTGCTTCACAATCTTCCGAAGCTCTCGAACTGTCTGGGGGTTCCCAAGCCCCCGACAGTTCCAACTGATGGTACTCATTGCAACGGACAGCACTAACTAGCAGCTGCTACCGAGGATTCAGACGTTGGTGGTGTCGGTTTCTTCTTCTTTGGTTCTCTCTCAACAAATATATCGCCCAATTTTTCAATCTCTGTCTCTGAAGCCGAACCCCGCACACCATATGTGTTCACAGCCCCTTCTCCTTTCTCTGTAATGGCCAGAGGAGTGGGCGCCACTTTTTGGTAGACTTGGATTGATAGCCCTCCTTTCCTCTTGTTCTGGACTGGATTCTTGGCTGGGGACGTCACCTCGACCCCCTCCTTCTGCTTGGACCTTGACGAACGTGATTCACGTGTGCTGCGTTGCGTATCTTGCTTTTCCTTCATTGAGTTCTGATACGTCCATTTTGCATCATGCTTTTATATCGATATTTATTGCATTATGGGCTGTTATTTCACATTATGTCACAATACTTATGGCTATTATCTCTTATTTTACAAGGTTTACATAAGCAGGGAGAATGCCAACAGCTGGAATTCTGGGCTGGAAAAGGAGCAAATATTAGAAACCTATTCTGCACAACTCCAAAAGTCCTGAAACTCCACGGAATACCTTATAATAAATAATGAAAAATCCTCGCCAAAGATGAAGACCAAGGGCCCACACCCTATCCACGAGGGTGGGGGGGGGGGCGCCCCCCTAGGGCACGCCCCCTACCTCGTGGGCCCCCTGGTGGCTCTCCGATGACCATCTTCTGCTATAAGAAGTCTTTCATCGAGAAAAAAAATGAGAAGCAACCTTTTGGGATGAAATTCTGCCGCCACGAGGAGGAACCTTGGCGGAACCAATCTAGGGCTCCGGCAGAGTTGTTCTGCCGGGGAAACATCCTTCCCGGAGGGGGAAATCATCGCCATCGTCATCACCAACATTCCTCTCATTGGAAGAGGGCAATCTCCATCAACATCTTCATCAGCACCATCTCATCTCAAAACCCTAGTTCATCTCTTGTATCCAATTCTTGTCTCCAAGTCCGGGATTGGTGCTAATAGGTTGCTAGTAGTGTTAATTACTCCTTGTAGTTGATGCTAGTTGGTTTAATTGGTGGAAGATCATATGTTCAGATCCTTTATGCATATTATTACCCCTCTGATTATGAACATGAATATGCTTTGTGAGTAGTTACGTTTGTTCCTGAGGACAAGGGAGAAGTCTTGCTATTAGTAGTCATGTGAATTTGGTATTCGTTCGATATTTTGATGAGATGTATGTTGTCTAGCCTCTAGTGGTGTTATGTGAACGTCGACTACATAACACTTCACCATTATTTGGGCCTAGAGGAAGGCATTGGGAAGTAATAAGTAGATGATGGGTTGCTAGAGTGACAGAAGCTTAAACCCTAGTTTATGTGTTGCTTCCTAAGGGGCTGATTTGGATCCATATGTTTCATGCTATGGTTAGGTTTACCTTAATACTTTTGTTGTAGTTGCGGATGCTTGCAATAGAGGTTAATCATAAGTGGGATGCTTGTTCAAGTAAGAACAGAACCCAAGCACCGGTCCATCCACATGTCAAATTATCAAAGTACCGAACGGAATCATATGAACATGATGAAAACTAGCTTGACGATATTCCCATGTGTCCTCAGGAGCGCTTTTCCTTATATAAGATTTTGTCCAGGCTTGTCCTTTGCTACAAAAAGGATTGGGCCACCTTGCTGCACTTTATTTACTTTTGTTACTTGTTGGTCGTTACAAATTATCTCATCACAAAACTATCTGTTACCACTTATTTCAGTACTTGCAGAGAATACCTTGCTGAAAACCGCTTATCATTTCCTTCTGCTCCTCGTTGGGTTCGACACTCTTACTTATCGAAAGGACTGCGATAGATCCCCTATACTTGTGGGTCATCAAGACTCTTTTCTGGCGCCATTGCCGGGGAGTGAAGCGCCTTTGGTAGGTGGAATTTGGTAAGGAAAAATTTATATAGTGTGCTGAAATTTACTGTCACTTGTTACTATGGAAAGTAATCCTCTGAGGGGCTTGTTCGGGGTATCTTCACCCCGACCAGTAGAGCAAAGAGTTGCTCCTCAACCTACTGAACCTATTGAAAATGAAATTCCTTATGAGTATCCTTCGGGTATGATAGAGAAACTGTTAGCTAATCCTTTTACAGGAGATGGAACAAAGCATCCTGATGAACACCTAATATATGTGGATGAAGTTTGTGGATTATTTAAGATTGCAGGTATACCTGACGATGTTGCTAAGAAGAAGGTCTTCCCTTTATCTTTGAAGGGAGACGCATTGACATGGTATAGGCTATGCGATGATACGAGATCATGGAACTATAGAAGATTGAAATTGGAATTTCATCAAAAGTATTACCCTATGCATCTTGTTCATCGTGACCGCAATTATATATATAATTTTTGGCCTCGCGAAGGAGAAATCATCGCTCAAGCTTGGGGGAGGCTTAAATCAATGTTATATTCATGCCCCAATCATGAGCTCCCAAGAGAAACAATTCTTCAAAAAAATTATGCTCGACTTTCTAAAAATAATCGCACCATGCTCGATACTTCTTGTGCTGGCTCTTTTATGATGAAGGCTATTGGATTTAGATGGGATTTATTGGATAGAATTAAAGGCAACTCTGAAGATTGGGATCTCAACAAAGGTAAGGAGTCAGGTATGACACCTAAGTTTGATTGTGTTAAATATATGGATACCGATATTTTCCGTAAGTTTAGCACTAAATATGGACTTGATTCTGAGATAGTAGCTTCTTTCTGTGAATCTTTTGCTACTTATGTTGATCTCCCTAAGGAGAAGTGGTTTAAATATCATCCTCCCATAGAAGTAAAAGTAGGTGCACCTATTAAAGTTGAAGAAAAGACTGTCACTTATAATGATCCTATTGTTCCTACTTGTTATGTTGAGAAACCACCATTCCCTGTTAGGATAAAGGATCATGCTAAAGCTTCAACTGTGGTTCGTAAAAGCAATATTAAAACATATACACCTCCTGAGCAAGTTAAAGTAGAACCTAATATTGCTATTGTTAAAGATCTCTTGTCTGATAATATTGATGGGCATGTTATTCAGTTCCGCGGTGAAACTGCTAGAATTGCTAAACCTTGTGCTAAAGATAAAAATAGACCTGTGGTAGGCGTGCCTGTTATTTCTGTTAAAATAGGAGAACATTGTTATCATGGCTTATGTGATATGGGTGCTAGTGCTTGTGCAATACCTATTGACTTATACAAAGAAATTATGCATGACATTGCACCTGTTGAGTTAGAAGAAATTGATGTTACTATTAAACTTGCTAATAGAGATACTATTTCACCAATGGGAATTGTTAGAGATGTTGAAGTCTTGTGTGGGAAAACTAAATATCCTGCTGATTTTCTTGTTCTTGGTTCCCCACAAGATAGCTTTTGTCCCATTATATTTGGTAGACCCTTCTTAAATACTGTTAATGCTACCATAGATTGCACAAGGGATGTTGTTACTGTCGGCTTAGATGATATGACTCATGAGTTTAATTTCTCTAAATTTAGTAAACAACACCGTGAAGAAGAATTGCCTAGTAAGGATGAAATTATTGGTCTTTCTTCTGTTGTCGTACCTCCTAGTGATCCTTTAGAACAATATTTGCTAGACCATGAGAATGATATGTTTATGAATGAAAGAAGGGAAATAGATGAAGTATTCTTTAAATAGGAACCTATTCTGAAACACAATTTGCCTGTTGAAATCCTAGGGGATCCCCCTCCACCTAAGGGTGATCCCGTGTTTGAGCTTAAACCGTTGCCTGATAATCTTAAATATGCTTATCTTGATGAAAAGAAGATATATCCTGTTATTATTAGTGTTAACCTTTCAGAGCATGAAGAAGAAAGATTATTGAAAACTCTGAAGAAGCACCGTGCTGCTATTGGATATACTCTTGATGATCTTAAGGGCATTAGTCCCACTCTATGTCAACATAAAATAAATTTGGAAGCAGATGCCAAACCAGTTCGTGATCCTCAACGACGTCTGAATCCTAAAATGAAAGAAGTGGTAAGAAAAGAAATACTAAAGCTTCTGGAGGCAGGTATAATTTACCCCATTGCTGATAGTCAGTGGGTAAGTCCTGTTCATTGTGTCCCTAAGAAGGGAGGTATTACTGTTGTTCCTAATGATAAAGATGAATTGATTCCACAAAGAATTATTACAGGTTATAGGATGGTAATTGATTTCCGCAAATTAAATAAGGCTACTAAGAAAGATCATTACCCCTTACCTTTTATCGATCAAATGCTAGAAAGATTATGCAAACATACACATTACTGCTTTCTAGATGGTTATTCTGGTTTCTCTCAAATACCTGTGTCAGCTAAAGATCAATCAAAGACTACTTTTACATGCCCTTTTGGTACTTTTGCTTATAGATGTATGTCTTTTGGTTTATGTAATGCACCTGCTACCTTTCAAAGATGCATGATGGCTATATTCTCTGACTTTTGTGAAAAGATTTCTGAGGTTTTCATGGACGACTTTTCCATCTATGGATCTTCTTTTGATGATTGCTTGAGCAATCTTGATTGAGTTTTGCAGAGATGTGAAGAAACTAATCTTGTCTTGAATTGGGAAAAGTGCCACTTTATGGTTAATGAGGGTATTGTCTTGGGGCATAAAGTTTCTGAAAGAGGTATTGAAGTCGATAAAGCCAAGGTTGATGCTATTGAAAAGATGCCATGTCCCAAGGACATCAAAGGTATAAGAAGTTTCCTTGGTCACGCCGGATTTTATAGGAGGTTCATTAAGGACTTCTCAAAAATTTCTCGGCCTCTGACTAATTTATTACAAAAAGATATACCATTTGTCTTTGATGATGATTGTGTAGAAGCATTTGCAATACTTAAGAAAGCATTAGTCTCTGCACCTATTGTTCAGCCACCTGATTGGAATTTACCCTTTGAAATTATGTGTGATGCTAGCGATTATGTTGTAGGTGCTGTTCTAGGGCAAAGAGTTGATAAGAAATTAAATGTTATCCATTATGCTAGTAAGACTCTAGACAATGCTCAAAGAAATTATGCTACTACTGAAAAAGAACTTTTAGCAGTTGTATTTGCTTGTGATAAGTTCAGACCTTATATTGTTGATTCTAAAGTAACTATCCACACTAATCATGCTGCTATTAAATATCTTATGGAGAAGAAAGATGCTAAACCTAGACTTATTAGATGGGTTCTCTTGCTACAAGAATTTGATTTGCATATTGTTGATAGAAAAGGAGCTAAGAACCCTGTTGCAGACAACTTATCTAGGTTAGAGAATGTTCTTGATGACCCACTACCTATTGATGATAGCTTTCCTGATGAACAATTAAATGTCATAAGTACTTCTCATAGTACCCCTTGGTATGCTGATTATGCTAATTACATAGTTGCTAAATTTATACCACCTAGCTTCACATACCAACAAAAGAAAAAGTTCTTCTATGATTTGAGACATTACTTTTGGGATGACCCACATCTTTATAAAGAAGGAGTAGATGGTGTTATTAGACGTTGTGTACCTGAGCATGAACAGGAACAGATCCTACGCAAGTGCCACTCCAAAACTTATGGAGGACACCACGCGGGAGATAGAACTGCACATAAGGTATTGCAATCTGGTTTTTATTGGCCTACTCTCTTCAAGGATGCCCGTAAGTTTGTCCTATCTTGTGATGAATGTCAAAGAATTGGTAATATTAGTAGACGTTAAGAAATGCCTATGAATTATTCACTTGTTATTGAACCGTTTGATGTTTGGGGCTTTGATTATATGGGACCTTTTCCTGCCTCTAATGGATATACACATATTTTAGTTGATGTTGATTACGTTACTAAGTGGGTAGAAGCTATTCCAACTAGTAGTGCTGATCATAACACTTCTATTAAAATGCTTAAAGAAGTTATTTTTCCGAGGTTTGGAGTCCCTAGATATTTAATGACTGATGGTGGTTCACATTTTATTCATGGTGCTTTCCGTAAAACACTTGCTAAATATGACATCAATCATAGAATTGCATCTCCGTATCACCCACAGTCTAGTGGTCAAGTAGAATTGAGTAATAGAGAACTCAAATTAATTTTGCAAAAGACTGTCAATAGGTCTAGAAAGAATTGGTCCAAGAAACTTGATGATGCATTATGGGCCTATAGAACTGCATATAAAAATCCTATGGGTATGTCTCCGTAAAAAATGGTATATGGAAAAGCATGTCACTTACCTCTCGAACTAGAACATAAGGCATATTGGGCTATTAAAGAACTCAACTATGATTTCAAACTTGCCGATGAAAAGAGGTTATTTTATATTAGCTCACTTGATGAATGGAGAACCCAAGCTTATGAAAATGCCAAGTTGTTTAAAGAAAAGGTTAAAAGATGGCATGACAAAAGGATACAAAAGCGTGAGTTTAATGTAGGTGATTATGTATTGCTATACAACTCTCGTTTAAGATTTTTTGCAGGAAAACTTCTCTCTAAATGGGAAGGCCCCTATGTTATCGAGGAGGTCTATCATTCCGGTGCCATAAAAATCAACAACTTTGAAGGCACAAATCCGAAGGTGGTAAATGGTCAGAGAATTAAACATTATATCTCAGGTAATCCCATAAATATTGAAACCGTAACCCCGGAGGAATACATAAGGGACACTTTCCAGAATGTTTCAGACTCCGAAAAGGAATAGGTATGTGGTACGGTAAGTAGACCGATTCCAAAACAGTTTTTAAGGCAATATTTCTCCGTTTTGGAATATTTAGAAAAATAGAAAATTAAGTAGCAGTCCAGGAAGGACACGAGGGCCCCACGAGGGTGGAGGGCGTGCCCCCTACTTCGTGAGCACCTCGTGTGCCTTCCGGACTCTATTTTCTTGCACGATACGTATTTTGGTCGGTAAAAATTCATTATATATTCTTTCGAAGGTTTTGACTCCCGTATCATGCAAATATCCTCTGTTTTTGTTTTGAGTTGTTGTTGCTGCAGATTAGAGCAAGATGTCTTCTCAAGAGTCAGTCGAGGAGAGCCGTGTATCTAATCCGGCACCGGAACCAAGGGCAAACAGCGACTCTGACCACTTTGGACCAGCAACGGAGGAAGAGATGGAGGCTGACCTAATGAGGGTAGATGCCATGGAGGATCAAGAAGTCACCTCTCGCTTCCGAGATGGGTTCACGATGGGGGAACTATAGAGCTCAGCTATTCCAAACTCGGTTATCCCTTCCAATGTTAGATTTCTTTCTTATGAAAATATGAAGAGGAGTGTCACTTGTTCTCCCGCAGCTATGAAACACCCTTGGGTGCAAGGAGCTTTAGCCGTCACAGGAAAGCTTCGTAAGGAAACAATGGACCTCAAGCAGCAAGTCAACAAGCTCGAGGAGGAGAATCGTATCTTGAGAGGAATCATCGCAAAGAATATTTCACCAACAACAAAGAAGGAGATATAATCACATGGGTATGGGCACTCCCCTTGGCAACCGCCAAGCTTGGGGGAGGTGCCCCAGTATCGTATCACAATCACAACTCCTATCTTTACCGTTTTCCTTAGTTCGATCCTATTAGTAGTATTTTGATCTAGTAGAATAAAGTTTATGGCATGATCTAGTTTTGAGTTTTGCCTTATGATCTTTCTATGTAATCGAGTCCGTGAGCTATATAATAAAGATTAGTGTTGAGTCAAGGGCTTGATTTTCTTGCTATGATCTTGGGTGAATAAAAGAAAAGAGAAAAATAATAAGAAGAAACAAAAGTTCATATTGATCTTATTGATAGTAATGACTTCACATAGAAAGAGTGTGATGATTAAAAGTTGTTGGGAGTTGGCAGACATAGCTTTGGCCATCGTTGCAATTAATAGGAAGTAATAAGGAAAGAGAGGTTTCACATATAAATATACTATTATTGACATCTTTTATGATTGGGAGCACTCATCAAAATATGACATGCTAAAGAGTTGATGTTGGACAAGGAAGACAGCGTAATGGGTTATGTTTTCTTATATCTGAGATAAAGTATGTTATCATGGATCATACAACATGTTGAGCTTGCCTTTCCCCCTCATGCTAGCCAAATTCTCAGCACCAAGTAGAGATACTACTTGTGCTTCCAAATACCCTTAAAACCAGTTTTGCCATGAGAGTCCACCATATCTACCTACGGATTAAGTAAGATCCTTCAAGTAAGTTGTCATCGGTGCAAAGCAATAAAAACTGCTCTAAATATGTATGATTAGTGTGGGAGAAATAAGCTTTATACGATCTTGTGATGTGGAAATAATAAAAGCGACAGACTACATAATAAAGGTTCATATCACAAGGGGCAATATAAAGTGACGTTCTTTCGCATTAAGATTTTGTGCATCCAACCATAAAAGCGCATGGCAACCTCTGCTTCCCTCTGCGAAGGGCCTATCTTTTATTATTATCTTCTACCTTATGCAAGTGTCATGGTGATCTTCACCTCTCCCTTTTTCATTTTATCCTTTGGCAAGCCCAGCATGTTGGAAAGAACCTGATATATATATATATATATATCTAATTGGATGTAGGGGGGCATGAGTTATTATTGTTGACATTACCCTTGAGGTAAAAGGTTGTGGGGCGAAACTATAAGCCCCTATCTTTCTCTGTGTCCGATTAAAACTCCGTAACCACAAGTATTGCGCGAGTGTTAGCAATTATGAAGGACTAGATGATAGTTGAATATGTGGACTTGCTTTTTAGCTCTGACATAGACTCTTTCTGATGTTATGATAAATTGCAATTGCTTCAATGACTGAGGTTATAGTTTGTTGGTTCTCAATAAGGTTTCTGATTCATACTTTTGCATTGTGAATAGATCATCACTTGAACATAAGTAATCATATGACAATATCTATATATGTTGCTGTTATGAGAATAATCATGATGCCCTCATGTACGTATTTTATTTTTATCGACGCCTCTACCTCTAAACATGGGGACATATTTATTGTTATCGGCTTTCGCTTGAGGACAAGCGAGGTCTAAGCTTGGGGGAGTTGATACGTCCATTTTGCATCATGCTTTTATATCGATATTTATTGCATTATGGGCTGTTATTTCACATTATGTCACAATACTTATGGCTATTCTCTCTTATTTTACAAGGTTTACATAAGGAGGGAGAATGCAGGCAGCTGGAATTCTGGGCTGGAAAAGGAGCAAATATTAGAGACCTATTCTGCACAACTCCAAAAGTCCTGAAACTCCACGGAATACCTTATAATAAATAATGAAAAATCCTCGCCAAAGATGAAGACCAGGGAGCCCACACCCTTTCCACGAGACTGGGGGGCGCGCCCCCCTAGGGCGCGCCCCCTACCTCGTGGGCCCCTGGTGGCTCTCGGATGACCATCTTCTACTATATGAAGTCTTTCGTCGAGAAAAAAAAATAAGAAGCAACATTTCGGGACAAAACTCCGCCGCCACGAGGCGGAACCTTGGCGGATCCAATCTAGAGCTCCGGTAGAGCTGTTCTGCCGGGGAAACTTCCATCCCGGAGGGGGAAATCATCGCCATCATCATCACCAACGCTCCTCTCATCAGGAGAGGGCAATCTCCATCAACATCTCCATCAGCACCATCTCATCTCAAAACCCTAGTTCATCTCTTGTATCCAATTCTTGTCTCCAAGTCCGGGATTGGTGCTAGTAGGTTGCTAGTAGTGTTAATTACTCCTTGTAGTTGATGCTAGTTGGTTTAATTGGTGGAAGATCATATGTTTAGATCCTTTATGCATATTATTACCCCTCTTATTATGAACATGAATATGCTTTGTGAGTAGTTACGTTTGTTCCTGAGGACAAGGGAGAAGTCTTGCTATTAGTAGTCATGTGAATTTGGTATTCGTTCGATATTTTGATGAGATGTATGTTGTCTAGCCTCTAGTGGTGTTATGTGAACGTCGACTACATAACACTTCACCATTATTTGGGCCTAGAGGAAGGCATTGGGAAGTAATAATTAGATGATGGGTTGCTAGAGTGACAGAAGCTTAAACCCTAGTTTATGCGTTGCTTCGTAAGGGGCTGATTTGGATCCATATGTTTCATGCTATGGTTAGGTTTACCTTAATACTTTTGTTTGTAGTTGCGGATGCTTGCAATAGAGGTTAATCATAAGTGGGATGCTTGTTCAAGTAAGAATAGCACCCAAGCACCGGTCCACCCACATGTCAAATTATCAAAGTACCGAACGTGAATCATATGAACATGATGGAAACTAGCTTCACGATATTCCCATGTGTCCTCGGGAGCGCTTTTCCTTATATTAGAGTTTGTCCAGGCTTGTCCTTTGCTACAAAAAGGATTGGGCCACCTTGCTGCACTTTATTTACTTTTGTTACTTGTTGCTCGTTACAAATTATCTCATCACAAAACTATCTGTTACCACTTATTTCAGTACTTGCAGAGAATACCTTGCTGAAAACCGCTTATCATTTCCTTCTGCTCCTCGTTGGGTTCGACAGTCTTACTTATCGAAAGGAATACCATAGATCCCCGATACTTGTGGGTCATCAACGTACAGCGCGACAGTGGCATGGAGCCCACGGGCGTAGAAATAGGCCAGAGGAAACAACTCAAGGCGACAGCCCAGGGCCCGGCACGGCGGGCCGCTGCGCTAGCAGTTTAGTGAAGCGGCAACAACTTGGCGCTGTAGTAAACGGACAGGCGGAGGCGAAACCGGCGCCGGCCTCTGGCCGAAGTGACCCGGTAGGAGGCGAAATAACGATCGCGGAAGCCGACTTGGACCAGGCGCTCGACGCTCGCAGGCAGTAACAGTGGGGCGTGCAGGTGAGCAGCAGCTCAAGACGGTCGGTTGGCGAGGCGATGCTAAACTGGTGGCGGGTTGAAGAGTTGCGGCTACGGAGGCCCGCGGTCACTGCTCGGGGTGCGGCAGTTTGAGGCGCCGAGAGGCTGGCTTACAGGTTCGATCTGGCAAAGCACGATGGTTCAACGGAAACAGGATGAAGGGCCAACACGGCGGGGCCGCAGTAGGCCATATCGGACAGGCAAGCAGCAGCCCGAGACGGCTGGCCGGTCAGGCACCACTGATCCGGTGGCGGGTTGGAGAGGCGAAGCAAAGCGGGCCACAGCAGTGGCTTGGTGCGCTGGTAATGGTGGCTCAGCGGCGCAGGGGGTTGCTGTAAACCGTTGGTGATTTGACGAAGGCGAGGCGAGGTTGCGCGGGGACGACCCGGCGGCCGCTCAATCCAGTGGATGAAGAAAGGTGCGACGGCTGACCGGTTCACGGGGCGCATCGGTTCATGCCAAGACGAGGCAGAAGCGGGCTTGCGCCCAGCGCGGGGGTTCAGGGCATCATGAGACAGACTGCGTTTAGCTAAGCGGTGGCGGTTTGGTAAAACATCGACGGTGGCTCAACACAGCAGCAACTCCCTGAGCGGTGGAAGGGATGAGGCGACCCAAGGCCAGTGAGGTGGCTCGGCGAAGCGGAAATTGCAGACGCGGGGACGGTTCAATAGCAAAGGTCCGGCCGGCTCAAGGCCGCGCGGGCCGCTCGATGGTGACTGGCGGCGATTTAACGCGAAAACGGGCGGAGGCAGAGACGAGCCAGGGCCGCAGGTGAACCGGCATTGGAGTACAACAACCAATGAGCACTGGCGGGTCGATGACTCGGACGAACCGGACGGGTCGAGGTGCAACTGTAACCGCAACCAAGGCAGAGACCGCATCAGCGTCTGAGTCCGCGTCCTTATAGCCCGATCCTCCTCCGGGTCGCATGGGCAGAAGCGGAGATGTGGCCGCGAGGAACGGCAGTACGCCGGTGAACCGGACGCGACGGCTCGCGGCGACAGGCGCGCAGTCACAGAGACCGCGACGGCGGCCGGTGGAGACGGGCGGCATGGCGACTTGGAAACGGAGGCTGGCGACCCAATACGGCCCCAGCGGCTCGGAGCTGACCAGTGACTCAACGCAGCAGGAACAGAAAACAACCGAGGCGGGTTCATCCTCCTCTTCTGGGTGGGGCAAGGTTCGTAGGTGGATGAGGAAACCATAGGCCGGTTCAGTAGCAGCAGGTGAAAATGGCCGGCTGCTTCACAGGGTCGGTGACAGTAGAGGAGCAGTAGCTCGAACGTAGCCAGCAGGCGAGCAAGCCGGCGACCCGAAATGGCGGCTGAACGAAGCCAGCCCAAGGTAGAGTGAAGCAGGCTGCGGCCATGGTGGAAGTGGGTTGATCCGGGGCGGTTCAATGGCGCGTTGGTAAGAGGCAACGCTTCACGGGGTAGCGCAGCATCTGCTCAAAGGCAACAACGGAGATAATCCGGAGGCGAGCACGAGGTCAGGGTGCAGGGACGAACCGGCGGGCGCAGGAAGTATAAGCCGACCAGAGCAGGCGCTGGTATGATCCGGCAGAGCAGGTGCGGGCGTTGGAGGACGATGACTCCGTGGAGAGGGAGCGAAGCTGCGGTGGTGACTTGGGGATGGAAACGGAGACCGAGTCCCCGGCTTGCCAGCGCTGAGCACTGCGCAACTTTTTCCTTGTAGTTCGGAAACTGGAGATTGATCCGAATTTGCTATATTGAGTAATCGGACATAGGAGGCCATATTCAACACGTATCTGTCCTGACACGTGGTGTGACCCAATAGCAGTAGCTGAAGATGATTTTTGGCCTTTCGTCGGACGGCGAGTTGCGCCGTTTTGACTCAGATATGGGCTGATTTGATGTGATGGCTTGATGGATCAGTAGATGCAGTGCTCGATAATCATTGAAAGATTCAAAAATATATGAACTATAATACTCCAGCAGCACTGCCTCTACATAAGTAGTACTTCTGGTAGATGGACATGTTGGTTTTCACTCACAGGGAACATCATAATCAGCCACGAGTTGATGCCTTGGGACTTGTAGCATATCCGACCTGCCAAATAGACTATAGTAGAAACCATCTCGGCGACTTGGAAATCAGACGGCTTTGTAGTGAAAATCTGATCCGGTCCGATGGATCGCCTGGTTGCGCGTGGTAGCATACACAGATACAACCCTAACTCTTGATCCAACCTCATATATGTTGTTCCACCTATTAGTCAACAACATAGATCCTTCCATGCCAACGGCAGAAAACTTTGCCGCGAACAATGTCGGCCCTGCATCATCGGAATGATCACGAGCTTCTCGAACCCTAGGAAAAATCCCTCCAAGAACTCAACACCACTGTGTGCGCGGCCCCACGGTGGGCGCCAACTGTCGTGGATTAGTCACGGCAGATGTCCTAGTGTGAGGACTTAGTCGTGGGGCCAACGCATCTATGTGGTAGATTGAGAGGGGTTGAGTGGAATCGAGAGGCGCAACACAATACAATGGTTTAGACTTCTTCGGGCCCCGGGAAACATCATCCGGTAACAACCCTACATGTTGTTTTGTGGCTAGGTCTCATTATCATCACGAGGGACGCCGTAAACCGGCTCTCCCAGTTATGTCTAGCCCTAAGATTATTTTCTCCTCTCTCTTGGGGTGCCCTGCCCCTCCTTATATATGTTGAAGGGGCGGAGTACATGTAGATTCCAACTCAGATCAAGACTTAAACTATTCTGACTTCTCTTCATGGGCTTCTTAACATCTTGGGCTTCATAATGTCTTGGGCTTCATAACATCTTGGGCTTCATAACGTCTCGGGCTTCATAACCCCAGGAGACTCTATCTGCCGGGTTATGACTGTCAACCTGTTATCATTGTCTGCCGGGTTAGACTGTCAACCAATTATGACTGTCTGCCGAGTTATGACTGTCTGCCGGTTTATGATGGTCTGCCGGTTTATGATGGTCTGCCGGGTTATGACTTCCTGCCGGTTTATGATACGACTTAACATCTGCCGGTTTATCATCTGACTTAACACCTTCCGGTTTACCAGGTCCCAGCCGGGTTATAACTCCGGCCGGGTCATACCGCGGGGTATATCCCCGACACTAAGTGTTCCTCCGGTATTCGGGAGTTGCATAATCTCATAGTCATAGGAACATGTATAAGTCATGAAGAAAGCAATAGCAATAAACTAAACGATCATAGTGCTAAGCTAACGGATGGGTCTTGTCCATCACATCATTCTCTAATGATGTGATCTTGTTCATCAAATGACAACTCATGTATATGGCTAGGAAACTTAACCATCTTTGATTAACGAGCTAGTCAAGTAGAGGCATACTAGGGACACTCTGTTTGTCTATGTATTCACACATGTATCAAGTTTCCGGTTAATACAATTTTAGAATGAATAATAAACATTTATCATGATATAAGGAAATATAAATAACAATGCTACCTCTTGAGAACTGCGTTGGTTTTCCCCGAAGAGGAAGGGAGGATGCAGCAAAGTAGCGTAAGTATTTCCCTCAGTTTTTGAGAACCAAGGTATCAATCCAATAGGAGGCTACGCGTGAGTCCCTCGTACTTGCACAAAACAAATAAATCCTCGCAACCAACGCAAATAGGGGTTGTCAATCCCTATAAGGCCACTTACGAGAGTGAGATCTGATCGATATGATAAAGATAATATTTTTGGTATTTTTGTGATAAAGATGCAAAGTAAAATAAAGGCAAAGGAAATAACTAAGTAGTAGGAGATTGATATGATAAAGATAGACCCGGGGGCCATAGGTTTCACTAGTGGCTTCTCTCGAGAGCATAAGTATTCTACGGTGGGTGAACAAATTACTGTTGAGCAATTGACAGAATTGAGCATAGTTATGAGAATATCTAGGTATGATCATGTATATATGCATCACGTCGAGACAAGTATACCGACTCCTACCTGCATCTACTATATTACTCCACTCATCGACCGCTATCCAGCATGCATCTAGAGTATTAAGTTAAAAACAGAGCCTTAAACATGATGTAGAGGGATAGACTCATGCAATATGAAGAAAACCCCATCTTGTTATCCTCGATGGCAACAATACAATACTTGCCTTGCTGCCCCTACTGTCACTGGGAAAGACACCACAAGATTGAACCCAAAGCTAAGCACTTCTCCCATTGCAAGAAAGATCAATCTAGTAGGCCAAACCAAACTGATAATTCGAAGAGACTTGCAAAGGATAACCAATCATACATAAAAGAATTCAGAGAAGATTCAAATATTATTCATAGATAGACTTGATCATAAACCCACAATTCATCGGTCTCACAAACACACCGCAAAAGAAGATTACATCGAATAGATCTCCACAAGAGAGGGGGAGAACATTGTATTGAGATCCAAAAACAAGGAAGAAGCCATATAGCTACTAACTATGGACCCGTAGGTCTGAAGTAAACTACTCACACTCCATCGGAGAGAGCTATGGTGTTGATGTAGAAGCCCTCCGTGATCGATGCCCCCCCCGGCGGAGCTCCGGAACAGCCCCAAGATGGGATCTCGTGGATACAGAAAGTTACGGCGGTGGAATTAGGGTTTTGGCTCCGTATCTGATCATTTGGGGGTACGTGGATATATATAGGAGGAAGGAGTACGTCGGTGGAGCAACAGGGGCCCACGAGGGTGGAGGGCGCGCTTGGGGTACGGCAGGCGCCCCCTACCTCGTGGCCTCCTCTCTTGTGCCTTGACGTAGGGTCCAAGTCTCCTGGGTCTTATTCGTTGAAAAAATCATGTTCCCGAAGGTGTTCATTCCATTTGGACTCCGTTTGATATTCCTTTTCTTCAAAACCCTAAAACAGACAAAAAACAACAATTCTGGGCTAGGCCTCCGGTTAATAGATTAGTCCCAAAAATAATATAAAAGTGGATAATAAAGCCCAATAATGTCCAAAATAGTAGACAATATAGCTAGGGATGAAAACAGAGCGGAAACGGACGGAACTGAGTGCTATCATATTTGTTTTCACATTTTTTACAGAAGCGGAAACGAATACTGAAACCCCGGAAATGAATATGGGAACAGATACTACCAGAAACGGACACGGAGGGAATACGAAGCGGATACAGAAACAGAAATAGGCATTGATCGGAACTTAAAACCCCTTGAATCATAGAGAAATACACACAAAAACAAACAAATTTAATGAGTTTCTAACATGGCTACAAAATAATATCATTATGTTAGCAACTTAGCGTAGTATTGTAGAAGTACAGGACAATTACATATAGGGTCAAGCTGATTACATGTGTGGTAGTAGAAGTTGGGCCTCGTATCCACTCTACTAATTGTGTCATTGTGTTCTCTTTGGTGGTTGGGCGACAAAGCAGCTATAGGTATATAGTAAAAACAGAAATTCCATATTCACGGAAACGGAAAGTTCCATTTCCATGCATGTTCCACTGGAAAACACCATTCCGTTTTTGTTTCCGTTTCCGCATAAAAATTCCATTTCTACTTCCGTTTTGCAAATTTCCGTTTCCGTTTTCATATTTTTCTCTCCGTTTTCATTTTTCCTCCAGAAAAACGGAAAGTTTCCACTCCATTTTCATCCCTAAATATAGCATGGAGCAATCAAAAATTGTAGATACGTTGGAGACGTATCAAACAACTTTATTATTGCCTCTAGGGCATATTTCCTTCACTATGATCGTTTAGCTTATTGCTATTGCTTTCTCCATAACTTATACATGTTCCTATGACTATGAGATTATGCAACTCCCGAATACCGGAGGAACACTTAGTGTGCTATCAAACGTCACAACATAACTGGGTGACTATAAGTATGCTCTACAGGTGTCTCCGATGGTGTTTGTTGAGTTGGCATAGATCAAGATTAGGATTTGTCACTCTGTGTATCGGATAGGTATCTATGGGCCCTCTATTGGTTATTGATCGGAGATGAGTCTCGGTCATGTCTACATAGTTCTCGAACCCGTAGGGTCTGCACGCTTAACATTCGATGATGATCGGTATTATGAGTTTATATGTTTTGATGTACCGAAGGTTGTTCGGAGTCCCGGATGTGATAACGGACATGACGAGGAGTCTCGAAATGGCCGAGACATAAAGATTGATATATTGGATGACTATATTCGGACACCGGATGAGTTCCGTGGTCACCGGATATATATCAGAGTGCCGGAAGGGTTATCGGAACCACCGGGGGAACTAATGGCCAACATGGGCCTTGTGTGTGAGAGAGAGGAGAGGGCCCTAGGGCTGGCCGCACCCCTGGAGTCCGAATTGAACTAAGAGGGGGCGGCGCCCCTCCCTTTCCTTCTCCCTCTCTCCCTCTCCTTCCTTCCCCCTCTCTTCCCTTGTTGGAAACCTACTAGGAATAGGATTCCTATTCCTAGTAGGAATCCTACTTGGGGCGCCCCATGAGGGCCTGCCGGCCTCCCCCTTGCTCCTTTATATACGGGGACAGGGGGCACCCTAGGACACACAAGTTGACATCTGTCTTAGTCGTGTGCGGTGCCCCCTCCATAGATTTCCACCTCCGTCATATCGTTGTAGTGCTTAGGCGAAGCCCTGCGTCGGTAACTTCATCATCACCGTCATCACGCCGTCGTGTTGACGAAACTCTCCCTCGGCCAACTGGATCAAGAGTACGAGGGACGTCACCGAGCTAAACGTGTGCAGATCGCGGAGGTGCCGAGCGTTCGGTACTTGATCGGTTGGATCGCGAAGACGTTTGACTACATCAACCGCGTTTCATAATGCCTCCACTTTCGGTCTACGAGGTGTATACATACTCTCCCCCTCTCGTTGCTATGCATCTCCTAGATAGATCTTGCATGCTCGTAGGAATTTTTTTGAAGTACTGCTTTCCCCAACAGTGGCATCCGAGCCAGGTCTATGCGTAGATGTTATATGAGCGAGTAGAACATAAAGGAGTTGTGTGCGTGGGTATATACATATTGCTTGCCGTCACTAGTTGATTCTTGTTTCAGCGGTATTGTTGGATGAAGCGACTCAGACCAACATTACGCGTACGCTTACGCGAGACTGGTTCTACCGACGTGCTTTGCACACAGGTGGCTAGTGGGTGTCTATTTCTCCAACTTTAGTTGAATTGGTTTCAATGAACAGGGTTCTTTCTAAAGATCAAAAGCAATCACTATACTATGTTGTGGTTTTGATGCGTAGGTAAGAACGGTTCTTGCTATAAGCCCGCAGCAGCCACGTAAAACTTGCAACAACAAAGTAGAGGACGTCTAACTTGTTTTTGCAGGGCATGTTGTGATGTGATATGGTCAAGACATGATGCTAAATTTTATTGTATGAGATGATCATGTTTTGTAACACTGTTATCGGCAACTGGCAGGAGCCATATGGTTGTCGCTTTATTGTATGAAATGTAATCGCCATGTAATTGCTTTACTTTATCACTAAGCGGCAGCGATAGTCGTAGAAGCAATAGTTGGTGAGACGACAACGATGCTTCGATGGAGATCAAGGTGTCAAGCCGGTGACGATGGTGATCATGATGGTGCTTTGGAGATGGAGATCAAAGGCACCAGATGATGATGGCCATATCATATCACTTATTTGATTGCATGTGATGTTTATCCTTTATGCATCTTATTTTGCTTAGTACGGTGGTAGCATTATAAGATGATCTCTCACTAAATTTCAAGGTACAAGTGTTCTCCCTGAGTATGCACCATTGCTACAGTTCGTCGTGCCGAGACACCACGTGATGATCGGGTGTGATAAGCTCTACATTCACATACAACGGGGGCAAGCCAGTTTTGCACAAGCAAAAGACTCGGGTTAAACTTGACGAGCCTAGCATATGCAGATATGGCCTCGGAACACTGATACCCAAAGGTCGAGCGTGAATCATATAGTAGATATGATCAACATAGTGATGTTCACCATTGAAAACTACTCCATCTCACGTGATGATCGGACATGGTTTACTTGATATGGATCACGTGATCACTTAGATGATTAGAAGGATCTCTATCTAAGTGGGAGTTCTTAAGTAATATGATTAAAATGAACTTTAATTTATCATGAACTTAGTACCTGATAGTATTTTGCATGTCTATGTTGTTGTAGATAAATGGCCCATGTGGTTGTTTCGTTGAATTTTAATGCGTTCCTAGAGAAAGCTAAGTTGAAAGATGATGGTAGCAATTACACGGACTGGGTCCGTAACTTGAGGATTATCCTCATTGCTCTGTAGAAGAATTATGTCCTGGATGCACCGCTGGGTGACAAGCCTGCTGCAGATGCTGCTGACGACGTTAAGAACGTCTAGCAAAGCAAAGCTTATGACTACTCGATAGTTTAGTGTGCCATGCTTTACGGCTTAGAACCGGGACTTCAACGATGTTTTGAATGTCATGGAGCATATGAGAAGTTCCAGGAGTTGAAGTTAATATTTCAAGCAAATGCACGGATTGAGAGATATGAAGTCTCCAATAAGTTCTACAGTTGCAGAATGGAGGATAATAGTTCTGTCAGGGAACATATACTCAAAATGTCTGGGTACCACAACCACTTGACTTAGCTGGGAGTTAATCTTCCTGATGATAGTGTCATTGACAGAGTTCTTCAATCACTGCCACCAAGCTACAAGAGCTTCATGATGAACTATAATATGCAAGGGATGGATAAGACAATTCCCGAGCTCTTCGCAATGCTAAAGGCTGCAGAGGTAGAAATCAAGAAGGAGCATCAAGTGTTGATGGTCAACAAGACCACCAGTTTCAAGAAGAAGGGAAAAGGGAAGAAGGAGAACTTCAAGAAGAACAACAAGCAAGTTGCCGCTCAAGTGAAGAAGCCCAAGTCTGGACCTAAGCCTGAGACTGAGTGCTTCTACTGCAAAGGGACTGGTCACTGGAAGCGGAACTGCCCCAAGTATTTGGCGGATAAGAAGGATGGCAAAGTGAAAGGTATATTTGATATACATGTTATTGATGTGTACCTTACTAATGCTCGCAGTAGCGTCTGGGTATTTGATGCTCATTCTGTTGCCAATATTTGCAACTCGAAACAGGGGCTACGGATTAAGCGAAGATTGGCTAAGGACGAGGTGACGATGCGCGTGGGAAATGATTCCAAAGTCGATGTGATCGCCGTCGGCACACTACCTCTACATCTACCTTCGGGATTAGTTTTAGACCTAAATAATTTTTATTTGGTGCCAGCGTTAAGCATGAACATTATATCTGGATATTGTTTGATGCGAGGCGATTATTCATTTAAATCGGAGAATAATGGTTGTTCTATTTATATGAGTAATATATTTTATGGTCATGTACCCTTGATGAGTGGTCTATTTTTTACTAAATCTTGATATTAGTGATACACATATTCATAGTATTGAAGCCAAAAGATATAAGTTTAATAATGATAGTGCAACTTATTTGTGGCACTGCCGTTTGGGTCATATTGGTGTAAAGCGCATCAAGAAACTCCATGCTGATGGACTTTTGGAATCACTTGATTACGAATCACTTGATGCTTGCGAACCATGCCTCATGGGCAAGATGTCTAAAACTCCGTTCTCCAGAACAATGGAACAAGCAACAGACTTATTGGAAATAATACATACTGATGTATGCGGTCCGATGAGTGTTGATGCTCGTGGTGGATATCGTTATTTTCTGACCTTCACAGATTATTTGAGCAGATATGGGTATATCTACTTGATGAAACATAAGTCTGAAACATTTGAAAAGTTCAAAGAATTTCAGAGTGAAGTGGAAAATCATCGTAACAAGAAAATAAAGATTCTATGATCTGATCGTGGAGGAGAATATTTGAGTTACGAGTTTGGTCTTCGTTTGAAACAATGCGGAATAGTTTCGCAACTCATGCCACCTGGAACACCACATCGTAATGGTGTGTCCGAACGTCGTAACCACACTTTATTAGATATGTGCGATCTATGATGTCTCTTACTGATTTACCGCTATCATTTTGGGGTTATGCTTTAGAGACGACCGCATTCACGTTAAATAGGGCAACATTGAAATCCATTGAGACAACACCTTATGAATTGTGGTTTGGCAAGAAACCCAAGTTGTTGTTTCTTAAAGTTTGGGGCTGCGATGCTTATGTGAAAAAGCCTCAACCTGATAAGCTCGAACCCAGATCGGAGAAATGTGTCTTCATAGGATACCCAAAAGTGACTGTTGGGTACACCTTCTATCACAAATCCGAGGGCAAGATATTCGTTGCTAAGAATGGATCCTTGCTATAGAAGGAGTTTCTCTCGAAAGAAGTGAGTGGGAGGAAAGTAGAACTTGATGAGATAATTGTACCTACTTCCTTATTGGAAAGTAGTCCATCACAACAATCAGTTCCTGTGATTCCTACACCAATTAGTGAGGAAGCTAATGGTGATGATCATGAAACTTCTGATCAAGTTACTACCAAACCTCGTAGGTCAACCAGAGTAAGATCCACACCAGAGTGGTATGGTAATCCTGTTCTGAAAGTCATGTTACTTGACCATGACGAACCTACAAACTATGAGGCAGCGATGATGAGCCCAGATTCCGCAAAATGGCTTGAGGCCATGAAATCTGAGATGGGATCCATGTATGAGAACAAAGTGTGGACTTTGGTTGACTTGCCCAATGATCAGCAAGCCATAGAGAATAAATGGATCTTCAAGAAGAAGACTGACGCTGACGGTAATGTTACTGTCTAGAAAGCACGACTTGTTGCGAAAGGTTTTCGACAAGTTCAAGGAGTTGACTACGATGAGACCTTCTCAGCCGCAGCGATGCTTAAGTCCATCTGAATCATGTTAGCGATTTGTAACATCCCAAATTTTTCAATTTAGAATGTTATACATAGATCATTCATGCATAATCATATTTTATTGCATCTCGTTTCACGATCCTCGAAATCCTAAGCAACTCAAGGACCCTCGGAGAGAGTTGGGGATTTCCCTGTTTCCATATTTGAGTTTTATCAAATATTGAAACGAGGATTTTTGGTTTTAAATATTTTTCCCTCTGAAAATATTTCATATTAAAATATATGAGATGAGATAATATGACTTCTCCAAAATAAATGAAATATTGGAGGAAAAATATTAAAATCAAATATTTGATTTTATCTGTAGTTTATCGCTATTTCATTTGAATTAGAAAAATGCATGTTTTTCAAAGTTGCATTTTAGGGCCAAGAAAATGTTCATCTTGTTCTAAATTTTTTATTTAGACAGTGAAAATTTGTTTTGACATTTTTAGATTTTTATTTTATTTTCTAGGATTTATTTTAGTTCGGCGGAATTATTTAAAAAAAAGTTTCAGCGCCCGACTGGGCCGAAGCCCAGCCGAGCTGGCCCGCTCCCCGCGCCGCCGTCTCCGACCTGGAGACTGTGCGCCGCCGCCGCCCGGCCCGGAGTCCGGCCGGACTCCGCGTCCCCGCCGCCTTGCCCCCTCCTCCAAGCCGACCCCCTCCTCTTAAATACGTCGCCCCGACCCCCCTCCACCACCCAACCCCGCCGCCGCCGCCTTTGCCGCAGCGCCGCTGCCGCCGCCTTGCTGCCGCGCCGCCGCCGCCCTCGCACCCTGCCACCGCAACCCGCCTCGCAGGGGCCGCAGCCCCGCCTCGCTGGAGGTAACGCCGCCGTTGCCGCCGTTGTTTTTTTTAAAGAAAACCGATCCGGTTTTTTTAAACCCTAGTTCGTTTTTAGATCGGTTCGCCGGTTTTTCTTGGTTTAGTTATTTTGCGGACGTTCGTCCGTACGTTCATTCTAACGAACGTGTTCACTCGTTAGCTGCAGACAACGAACGCTCGTTTGTTAGCCTGTTTGTCAGTTTTATTTTTCTCAGATTTTCCGCGATTATTTTCAATCACGATTTCTGTTCCGATGTTCATTTTAGTTTATCTTTTCGCTCGTTATTCGGAATTAGGCGATTCAAGAGCCTAGACCTTCGTCTCGAAACCCTCTTTCCGTTTAACCAACTTGAACAAGCTTTTGCTACTGTAAAATTTGATCTTAGTCCAGATTAGTAAACAAATCTTGTTTCTTTCGCAGTTCAAGTTTCGTTGCTCCGTTTGATTTGATTCTTTTCGCAAACCGGAGTTCTTAAGTTGAACTTTCTGGTTAGATCTTCTTGTTTGAGATTTACCCGTGTTTCTTTGCTTGATTGCTTATGTATGCTATTGTTTGTTTGCAATAGAACACCCGGAGTGCGAAGCGTGCTACTACGAGTCCCTAGGTTTTGCGGATCATCAGCAAGGCAAGTAACACTTTGATGATACCCCTTTATCACCCAGTTTTTATCATTAGTTCCAAACCTCAAACATTGCATGGTTAGGATGTGATTAACATGTGGGTTGGGAAGTAGTTGATGAGGTAGAACCTATTGCCCTGTTATATTCAAACCTTGGGAGTTACTTCTACGTGTTGCTTTATTTGCTATGCTATGCTCGTAGACGTGGTTTGGGTGAGTGAAATCCATGACAGATGTGAGATTGTTAATTAATGGTTCAACTTAAGGTGGCAACTTGAATACACATCTGGGTGGATTGTTTGTTGGGCACCTGGGGAATCCAGTGTTGTCCTAGGATATCCCGGAGTACCCGTGTGATAATCCTATGGTCCGCCACCCAGGCTCAAAGGGAACTGAGATATTTTCATGCTAGAAACTTCCGTGTGCAGCCACAAGCTATTATGGGCTCTAGCATAGTTGAGTAGGTTGTGTGAAGCTCCCGAAGAGGTGGATCAACAGGTACAGGGATGTAGGTTGGTATGGTCTGCCCGGAGTAAGGGGTTGATGCTTCTGAAAGACTGTGTCTCGGTCATCCGTTTCTCAAACACCATGTAGTGCGAGAAATCCAACGGAGGAGATCGGGTCTTGTGGGGAAAAGTGCGCAAACCTCTGCAGAGTGTATAAACTAATCATGGTTAGCCGTGTCCCCGATTATGGACATCTTGAGTATCTAGTACTTGGAGTATCATAAGTATCCCATCACTCTAAAATAATATTGTTGGGTTGATAATTACCTTATTTGGGATTGAGTTGGAGGAACCTTTTCAATGATGTTTCAACTACCATGATAGCTAAATAAAATCTATTCCTCTGTTGTAGGAAAAAATTGGCTTTTCGCAAAAACCATAACCATAGAGCTTTCCACCAGCCAAATATGCATGTAGTGATAGCTTTATTTCGTTCTTGCTCTATTGTGTTACTTTGCCAGCATATTCCATGCGCTGACCCGTTTTCGGGCTGCAACGTATTATGTTGCAGACTTTTCAGGCGAGGAGTAAGGTTTGTTAGATCATTGCCGTGCAGCTCAGCTATGCCGTTGGAGTTGATGGACTCATTTTATCTTCCAAGGCTTCCGATGTTATCGTATTAGATGGCCTTATGCCATATTTGTTGTAATAAGTTCTCTTTTGAGACATTCAATGTAATAAGTGTGTGATTGCTACTCTGTTATAAATCCTCGAGTACTGTTTGTGTCAGCATTACCGATCCAGGGATGACACTAAAGCATAGAGACTTGACTGTTTGAGGTCGGGTCGCTACAAGATGGTATCAGAGCACACACTGAGTATAGGACACGACCACTAAGCTAAAAGCCATAGATCACTATTCTCTTCTCATTTCTGACTCCTCTCCATTTTCTACTCTTTAGGATGGCGGACGCAAGGAACAAGTTTGCACAACTGGATGAAGAAGCACCTTTGGGACGACACTTGAAGGAAGTCACTAGGTACTTAAACATTGGAATACCAAGCTTCACCGGGACTTACAACGCCACTTTACCAGAAGAGGAGCGATGGATGATTCAAGTTCAAGTTCCAGGAAGGACATTCACGCCAGTCACTAAGCCCATAGAGTTTTCCTTCGATGCACCAACCTGGAGTCTAGGAAAGAGTATGGCAGCTCACATCACCATGGGATGCATTGGAGTAGTTTATCATAAGGAGCTTAAGGATACTATCTATCAGATTTTTGGGCGCCGAGATGAGCAATGGGAGATGATCAGCACCAGGAAGGATAGATCAATTGCAGCTTTCATCCAGGAGTTAAACCAACACATTCGTTGCCAGGAGAACCAGATGTGCACAGGAATGATAGACCTGAAGAAGGCAATGACTAGGATCACGGAACTGGAGGAAGAACTTAAAGCTACACGTGAAGATTATGAGGAGGAAATCGTCGTACTAGTGGATAATAATGTCGACCTGACAATGAAGCTAGGAGTATTCCTGGGAGACCCCACACCAGGAGGAGAAGACGAAGAACCCAAGGAGATTCGCCCGGAGGACTACATCATCATCGACGACACCGACTCGGACCCCGACAATAGCGATGATGACTATGAAGACGAAGCTGGGGCAGACATCATGGAGTCTTCAACCGAAGAATATTTTTAGTAGACGGCCACATCAGTAGTAGTATTCCACCATGTAAATAGTATAGTCCGAGCACTTTTGCAACGATAGTTAGATCGATTGTATGCCCTTGCTTGATTGATTGAGTGAAATGTTTGTGTTTGTCTCATATGCATATGGGTAGTGTTTTCTCATTAGACCTCATTCTATTCTAATGTCTCCCCTCTAAACCCATCAGATGCCTCCAAGACATGACCCCGGATTTACCTTCCCACCGGAGCTCACTCAGTTGATCCAGCAGCAGAATACCCTGATGCAATTGTTAGTTCAGAACCAAGGCAACAACAACAACAACAACAATCCACCGCCACCACCACCAGTTGATAACTTAGCCCGATTTCTGAGGTTGTAGCCGCCGGTGTTTTCCAGTAGCACCGAGCCCATAGTAGCAGATGATTGGCTCCGCAAGATTGGAAGGGAGTTAACCACTGCAGGATGTACCGATGCTAAGAAGGTGCGTTTTGCCGCACATCAGTTGGATGGACTAGCAGCCTCATGGTGGGAGAATTACATTGTCACCTACCCTATAGCCACTGTTACATGGGATTAGTTTCAACAAGCTTTCCGTACAGCCCATGTATCAACTGGAGCTATGAGTATGAAGAAGCGTGAGTTTCGCAACTTACGTCAGGGGAGCCGTACTGTGGCTCAGTACACGGATGAGTTTAGCAAGTTATCTCGTTATGCCCCTTATGATGTGGCCACAGATGCCGCAAAGCAGGAGAAGTTTATGGAAGGGCTGAATGATGAGATGAGCATGTAGTTGATGGTGGCAACATTCAACAACTACCAGGAGTTGGTAGATAAGGCTCTTATGATTGAAGGGAAGCAGCAGCAGATTGAGAGCCGTAAGAGGAAGTATGGACAAGGAAGGTATAACTCAGGAGCTCAGCAGAAGCCTCGCCTAACCCCGAACTCGGGAGGACTTGTTCATAACCATGGAGGCCACACCCATAATGGAGGAAGTAACCATAATCATACTGGCCCAAGGAATGGGAATGGGAATGGAACAAGCAACAATCAGAACCGCTCCAATCCAGCCACACCCGCGAAGAGAGACCTAAGCCACGTTACTTGTTTCAAGTGCAGGAAAACTGGACACTATGCCACGGAGTTCCCTAAAGCAAAGAATGGAAACAACAATGGGAGCACTGGAAAGAAGCCCAATCTATTCAACAAAGGACAAGTGAACCACGTCAACGTGGAGGAGGTTGAAGAGCAGCCAGAGGCGGTTATTGGTAAGTTTTTGGTTAAGTCTTTTACCGCCCTTGTTCTTTTTGATACTGGTGCATCGCATTCATACATATCGAGGGAATTCGTGGATAAGTTTAAACTACCAACCCAAACCCTTAGGACCCATCTGTTAGTGAGTTCACCTGGAGCAGAGTATATGGCTAGTCAATGGTGCGACCAGATACCCTTAACCATTGGTAGCCATGTTTTTCCGTACGACCTAATAATCTTGGAGTCACAAGGATTGGATGTGATATTAGGAATGGACTGGATGTCAAAGTATGGAGGAAACATTGACTGTGTTAGTAAGTCAATTTGTCTCACCACCCCTGAGGGAAAAAGGATCAAGTATGTATCTAGGCATGCGCCAAGGAGTAGCCAATTAAATACCCTCACGGGAGTTGTTCAGGAGGAAGTGCCTGTAGTGAAGGATTACCCGGATGTTTTTCCAGAGGGGTTACCAGGCATGCCACCGGATCGAGACATCGAGTTTTTGATAGAGCTATTACCAGGCACCGGGCCTATATCGAAGAGACCATACCGGATGCCCGCAAACGATCTGGAGGAGATTAAGAAACAGATCAAGGAGTTATTGGAGAAAAGTTACATTCGAAGGAGCTCATCACCATGGGGAGCCCCAGTGCTTTTGGTCGAGAAGAAGGATAAGTCCCTAAGAATGGTTGTTGATTATCATGCGTTAAATGAGGTGATGATCAAGAACAAATACCCACTACCGATGATCAATGATTTGTTCAACCAGCTGCAAGGAGCTAAGGTGTTTTCGAAGATCAATCTGCGATCTGGGTATCACCAGCTGAAGATACGAGAGAAGGACATACCAAAGATAGCATTCACCACACGGTACGGGTTGTATGAATATACGTTCATGTCGTTTAGACTGACTAACGCCCCTGCCTACTTCATGAGCATGATGAACAAAGTGTTCATGGAATATTTGGATAAGTTCGTTGTGGTGTTCATTGATGATATAATGGTGTACTCGAAGAACGAGGAGGAGCACGAAGAGCATTTGTGTTTAGTTCTCGAGAAACTCAGGGAACATCAGTTGTATGCCAAGTTTAGCAAATGCGAGTTCTGGCTGAAAGAAGTAGGATTCCTTGGACATGTTATATCAGGAGAGGTGTAGCGGTAGATCCTACCAAGGTTCAGTCAGTCACTGAATGGTTGGCACCCACTTCAGTTAGCGAGATCCGCAGTTTTGTTGGACTCGCAGGATACTATCGGAGATTCATTGAGAATTTTTCCAAAATTGCGAAGCAAATGACGGAGTTATTGAAGAAGGATACCAAATTTAAATGGATAGAAGAATGTGAAGCGAGTTTTCAGGAGTTAAAGAAACGTTTGACTACAGCCCTAGTGCTGATTCTGCCGGATACACGCAAGGAGTTTCAAGTGTACTACGACGCCTCTTGCCTAGGACTTGGAAGTGTGCTTATGCAGGACAGAAGAGTTGTTTTGTATGCCTCGCGACAACTGAAACCACACGAGTTAAATTATGCCACGCATGATTTGGAGTTGGCTGCCGTAGTGCATGCGTTGAAGACCTGGAGACATTACCTTATTGGAAATCGTTGTGATGTGTACACGGATCATAAGAGTTTGAAGTACATTTTCACACAGAAGGAGTTGAACCTTAGGCAGAGGAGATGGTTGGAGCTTATAAAGTGTTGGGGATATACCCCACGGTATGACCCGGCCGGAAGTATGACCCGGCCGGGCTTGGCATTTTCATTGGTAACCCGTCGGAGTGGCGACTCACGAGCCTGGCGACTCACGGATGGCCCTAATGGTGGGTCAGATAGAAGACTAGGCCCAAGGCCCAGAAGGCCGGCTCATGTTATGGTGGGCCAGTTTACGAGGAAAGGCATAAGGAGTTTTTCCCTTAAGGGGGCAGACTAGGATTCCACTTGTAATAGACTAGTCCTAATCCTAATAGGACTCCACATGTAACCCGCCCCTTCAACTTGTATAAGGAGGGGCAGGGCACCCCAAGAGGGACAAGCTGAATAATCATTAAGTCTAGGCACAACTAGGAGAGCCGTAGTTATGGTGACTCCCTCATCATGATAATGAGACCTAACCACAAACATCATGTAGGGTTGTTACCGGATGTTGTTTCCTGGGGCCCGAAGCTGTCTAAATCCTCGTCTTGCGTGTTGCGTCTCTCGATTCCGATCAACCCCTTCAAGCTACCGCATAGATGCGTTTGCCTCATGACTAAGTCCTCACACTAGGACATCTGCCGTGACGTTTCCACGACATAAAGGATTATGACATGAAGCTTCACTATCATCCAGGCAAGGCCAATGTCGTAGCAGACGCCTTGTGTCGAAAGAGTTATGCTAATACCCTAGTGAGCACGGGATTGCCGAAGGAGTTAGTAGAGGATCTTAGGGAACTTCGATTAGAGATTGTTCCTAGAGGTTTTGTTGCAACAATGGAGGTTCAGTCTACATTGTTAGGAAAGATTCGAGAAGCTCAGAAGGATGACAAAGAGGTCGCCGAGATAAAAGAGAGAATGAGCGAAGGAAAGGCCAAAGGTTTTCGTGAGGATGAGCACGACACCTTATGGTTCGAGGACAGTGTTTATGTGCCCAATAACACAGAGATCAGGAAGTTAATACTTCATGAGGCTCATGACTCACCATAGTCGATACACCCCGGAAACACCAAGATGTATTTGGATTTGAAGCAACGTTTCTGGTGGACTGGTATGAAGAAGGATATTGCCGAGTATGTAGCCGTATGTGATGTATGTCAGAGAGTGAAGGCTGAGCATCAAAAGCCAGCAGGATTGTTACAGCCTATGCCGATGCCTGAATGGAAGTGGGATAAACTTGGCATGGATTTTATCACCGGATTACCCAGAACCAAATCAGGATATGATTCTATGTGGGTAATAGTTGATCGCTTGACCAAAGTAGCTCACTTTATCCCAGTGAAAACCACCTATACGAGTGCAATGTTGGCCAAGATATATATGACCAGGATCGTATGTCTGCATGGAGTTCCGAAGACCATCGTATCAGATAGAGGGACACAGTTTACTTCAAAGTTTTGGCATCAGCTGCACCAAACTTTGGGGACAAGGTTGGAGTTCAGTACAACATTCCACCCGCAGATAGATGGACAGACCGAGAAAGTCAACCAGATTCTAGAGGATATGTTGAGGGCCTGTGCGCTAGATTATGGATCTAGTTGGGATGACAATTTACCCTACGCGGAGTTCTCATACAACAATAGCTACCAAGCCAGTTTAAAGATGGCACTGTTCGAAGCCCTGTACGGACGAAGGTGCAGAACACCGTTGATGTGGGATGAAGTAGGAGACCGACAGTTGTTTGGACCAGATTAGATCAAAGAGTCTGAAGAGAAAGTTAAGTTGATCAGAGATAGACTGAAGATAGCTCAGTCCAGGAAGAAGAGTTATGCAGATTCGAAACGCAAGGAAATAACCTATGAAATTGGAGATAGAGCATATCTGCGAGTGTCACCCTTGCGGGGAGTGAAACGTTTTGGAGTTAAGGGAAAGTTAGCCCCGAGATTTGTAGGACCGTATCGAATTTTGGAACGTATGGGAGAAGTTGCCTACAAGTTGGAGTTACCTGAAGGACTGTCAGGAGTTCATGATGTATTTCATGTTTCACAGCTGAAGAATTGTCATGCTGAGATGGCCGATATACCGTTAAGAGATACAGTACCCTTGGAGGCGATTCAGTTGGACAGTGATTTGACCTATGAGGAAAAGCCAGTCAGGATTCTTGAATTTGCCAGCCGAGTCACCCACAGCAAGGTTATCAAGTTTTGCAAAGTTCAGTGGAGCCACCATACCGAGGATGAAGCCACCTGGGAACAAGAGGATGATCTTCGCAAAGACCACCCACACCTATTCTCTAGCCAACCCGAATCTCGAGTGCGAGATTCATCTTAACGGGGGTAGTGAGGGAGTCCTGGATTAGGGGGTGTTCGGGTAGCCGGACTATACCTTCAGCCGGACTCCAGGACTATGAAGATACAAGATTGAAGACTTCGTCCCGTGTCCGGATGGGACTTTCCTTGGCATGGAAGGCAAGCTTGGTGATGCGGATATTCAAGATCTCCTACCATTGTAACTGACTTTGTGTAACCCTAACCCTCTCCGGTGTCTATATAAACCGGAGGGTTTTAGTCCGTAGGACAACTTCATCATACAACAATCATACCATAGGCTAGCTTTTAGGGTTTAGCCTCCTTGATCTCGTGGTAGATCTACTCTTGTACTACCCATATCATCAATATTAATCAAGCAGGACGTAGGGTTTTACCTCCATCAAGAGGGCCCGAACCTGGGTAAAACATCGTGTTCCTTGCCTCCTGTTACCATCCGGCCTAGAGCACAGTTCGGGACCCCCTACCGGAGATCCACCGGTTTTGACACCGACATTGGTGCTTTCACTGAGAGTTCCTCTGTGTCTCGCTTTTAGGACCGATGGCTCCTTCGATCATCAACAACGATGCAGTCCAGGGTGAGACTTTTCTCCCCGGACAGATCTTCGTCTTCGGCGGCTTCACACTGCGGGCCAATTCACTTGGCCACCTTGAGCAGATCGAAAGCTACGCCCCTGGCCATCAGGTCAGGTTGGGAAGCCTAAACTACACGGCTGACATCCGGGGGGACTTGATCTTCGACGGATTCGAGCCACAGCCAAGCGCGCCACACTGTCTCGATGGGCATGATATAGCTCTGCCGCCGAACAGCGCCTTGGAGGCCGCACACGCATCGGTTCCGACCATTGATTCGGAGCCTACTGCACCGATCGAGGATCAGCGGTTGGACGCTGCCTCAGGGGCTGCGATCTCAGAGGCGATCGAGCCGAACTCCAGCCCCGCACTCCGCATGGCCCGTGACTCCGAGGAGCCGGATTCCTTTCCGAACTCCGAGCCCCCCGCGCCCCTGCCGATCGAATCCGATTGGGCGCCGATAATGGAGTTCACCGCCGCAGACATCTTTCAGCACTCGCCCTTCGGCGACATCCTGAATTCTCTAAAATCTCTCTCTTTATCAGGAGAACCCTGGCCGGACTACGGTCAGCAAGGTTGGGATACGGACGATGAAGAAATTCAAAACCCGCCCACCACCCACTTCGTAGCCACTGTCGACGACTTAACCGACATGCTTGACTTCGACTCCGAAGACATCGACGGCATGGACGACGATGCAGGAGACGAACAAGAACCAGCACCTCTAGGGCGCTGGAAGGCCACCTCGTCATATGACATATATATGGTGGACACTCCAAAGGATGGAGATGGCGATGGAATAGCGGGGGACGATACCTCTAAGAAACAGCCAAGCGCTGGCGTCAGTGGCGCCGCTCTAAATCCCGCCAAAGCAAAAACGGTGATTCCGGCACGGGAGATAATACTACTCCGGATAGCGCCGAAGAACACCCCCTCCAGCAAGATTCAGCACAGGAGGACAGAGAAGCCAGCCCTCACGAGAGGGCGGCGTACCAAGAGGTTGAGGACGATAATTATACGCCTCCCTTCGAAAACGAGGCAAGCCTCGACGACGACGAGTTCGTCGTGCCAGAGGATCTCGCCGAACAAGAGCGTTTTAAACGCAGGCTTATGGCCACGACAAGCAGCCTCAAGAAAAAGCAGCAACAGCTTAGAGCTGATCAGGATTTGCTAGCTGACAGATGGACTGAAGTCCTTGCGGCCGAAGAGTACGAATTCGAACGCCCCTCCAAGAGTTACCCAAAGCGCAGGCTGCTACCCCGACTAGAGGAGGAAGCACCTACATCACCAGCGCATGACATGGCCGATGGCCGACCGGCCACCTCGTGGCCGCGACAGAGAGGCCTCTTGGCCCTCCACTCAAGCCATGCCCCGACGCCGCGTCAAGCATACTAAGGCACGGGAAAATGCGCCCGACCTGCGCGACATACTGGAGGACAAGGCAAGGCAAACAAGATCGATCTACGGATCGCGCAGGCGCCCCACGGCACGTGACGGTGATCGTCACTCCGGATGCAATAAATCCGGCCGGGCCGAACTCAACAGACAAAGCTCCTTCGAGCTGCGTCGTGATATAGCCCAATACAGAGGCGCCGCACACCCACTATGCTTCACAGATGAAGTAATGGATCATAAAATCCCTGAGGGCTTCAAACCCGTAAACATCGAATCGTACGATGGCACAACAGATCCTGCGGTATGGATCGAGGATTATCTCCTTCATATCCACATGGCCCGCGGTGATGATCTACACGCCATCAAATACCTCCCACTCAAACTTAAGGGACCGGCCCGGACATTGGCTTAACAGCTTGCCAGCAGACTCAATCGGTTCTTGGGAGGACCTGGAAGCCGCATTCCTTGACAACTTCCAGGGCACTTATGTGCGACCACCGGACGCCGATGACCTAAGCCACATAATTCAGCAGCCAGAGGAATCGGCCAGGCAATTCTGGACACGGTTCCTAACAAAGAAAAACCAGATAGTCGACTGTCCGGACGCAGAGGCCTTAGCGGCCTTCAAGCATAATATCCGTGACGAGTGGCTTGCCCGGCACCTGGGACAGGAAAAGCCGAAATCTATGGCAGCCCTCACGACACTCATGACCCGCTTTTGCGCGGGAGAAGACAGCTGGCTAGCTCGCAGCAACAATTTAACCAAGAACCCTGGTAATTCGAATACCAAGGACAAAAGCGACAGGTCGCGTCGGAACAAACAAAAGCGCCGCGTTAACAGCGACAGCAACGAGGATACGGCAGTTAATGCCGGATTCCGAGGCTACAAATCCGGTCAACGGAAAAAGCCATTCAAAAGAAATACTCAGGGCCCGTCCAGTTTGGACCGAATACTCGACCGCTTGTGCCAGATACATGGCACCCCCGAAAAGCCAGCCAATCACACCAACAGGGATTGTTGGGTGTTCAAGCAGGCAGGCAAGTTAAGAGCCGAAAACAAAGACAAGGGGCTGTATAGCGACAACGAGGAGGAGCCCAGGCCGCCGAACAACGGTGGACAGAAGGGATTTCCCCCGCAAGTGCGGATGGTGAACATGATATACGCAACCCACATCCCCAAGAGGGAGCGGAAGCGTGCGTTACGGGACGTATATGCGATGGAGCCAGTCGCCCCAAAGTTCAACCCATGGTCCTCCTGCCCGATCACCTTTGATCGAAGGGACCACCCCACTAGCATCCGTCACGGCGGCTTCGCCGCATTGGTTCTAGACCCAATCATTGACGGATTTCATCTCACAAGAGTCCTCATGGACGGCGGCAGCAGCCTGAACCTGCTTTACCAGGATACAGTGCGAAAAATGGGCATAGATCCCTCGAGGATCAAGCCCACCAAAACGACCTTTAAAGGCGTCATACCAGGTGTAGAAGCCAACTGTACAGGCTCAGTCACACTGGAAGTGGTCTTCGGATCTCCGGATAACTTCCGAAGCGAGGAGTTAATCTTCGACATAGTCCCGTTCCGTAGTGGCTATCACGCACTGCTCGGGCGAACCGCATTCGCAAAATTCAACGCGGTACCGCACTATGCATACCTCAAGCTCAAGATGCCAGGCCCTAGAGGAGTAATCACGGTCAATGGGAACACCGAACGCTCCCTCCGAATGGAGGAGCACATGGCAGCGCTCGCAGCAGAAGTACAAAGCAGCCTCTCTAGGCAGTTCTCCAGTTCGGCCTTCAAAAAGCCGGACACTGTCAAGCGCGCCCGGAGTACCCTACAACAAGACCGCCTGGCACGTTCTGAGCTAGCGTAGCAATGCGGCCCCAACCCTAGCCCTCGCGATATAGCGAAACCAGTGCTTCGCGTACATAACTACGCTCTTGAAATACCATGGGCACAGGGGAAGGGGCACTATCACGGCACGCCCGAAATACGGCTTAAACCGCACCAGGGGCTGCCGGATTCCTTTTTTTTCTTCTTTTTTCTCTTACTCTCAGGACTCCATACTTCGGATGACCCGTTCGGCAATTCAACTGCCGCACAAACGATGCAAGATCCAGGAAAGCAGACAAGCCACGCCGCATTATGGAACTCCCAGGTGGTCTCTATTGCGAGCAGTATACCTGTTTTTTAATACAATTCCGCGGCCTGCCCCTGGCCAGGACATGTTAAATAGTCCAATTTCTTTTGCTTATCGCACTATTTGTATCGTTCCGCTTTCATAGCAGCCTTTCTATAAACAATGCATAGCTTTTTGTCTATTTTTGCATTATCCTCTTTTTATATATATGTTTATCAATAACATGTTGCATCCGTACACTGTGGTACGGCAAAAATACGCCAGGGGCTTCAGTACCCATCAATATGGCGTGAGAAGTCCGTACACTTTCACAAGTGCGGCACCCCGAACTTATAGCACTATATGCATCGGCTCCGAATCATGATTTGGGTCAATAGTTGGGTTTGCCCGGCTCCTATGTTTTGGTGCCTTACGTTCCGCTATATCGGCTAAGGTAGCACTAGGAGAACTACTGCGATTGTGCCCCAGTTGAGCTGGGCTGAGCACCTCAGTAGAGAAAGCTAAAACTGACTGTCATGATGAGGCGAGAGACCGGTCGCTGTTCGAGAGGTTTTTCGAGTCCTTAAAGACTTATGCCGCTTCGAGCGAGGAACCGGCTTTGTCCGGCCAAGGCGTGGATAGCGCCCCGAACTCGGTCTTCCGAATACTAGGGGCTTCGCCGAAATTTAAAATTATAGAGTTCTATGGCTAAGTGAGAGTGTTCAAGCATTATAGTCCGATTGCCTTGTTCGTTGTGCTGAGCGCCTCCCTCGACGGACCCAATCATGGGAAAAAGAGCGCTCAGGTTTATCCCGAACACCCCAGCACTAGTGGCATGGGGGCAGAAGCCGACGACTGGCCATCTCTCAATTTTTGATAAACGGCCGCACAGAAAGTAATATTTTAAATTCAAGCATTGCTTAGCGCATATGAACAAGTTTTCAGCGCACAGGATAACACGAGCGAGTTCATTCAAAAATTACATCCTTGGTGCATTCATCCGCCATAAGGCGGGCACCAGCCAGAACATCCTTGTAATAGTTCTCGGGCTTGCGATGCTCCTTCCCCGGCGGCGGCCCGTCCCTCACAAGCTTCTCACCGTCCAGCTTACCCCAGTGCACCTTTGCACGGGCAAGGGCCCTACGGGCACCTTCGATGCAGACGGAGCGCTTGATGACCTCGAGCCTTGGACAAGCCTCCACCAGCCGCCGCACCAGTCCGAAGTAGCTCCCAGGCAGGGCCTCTCCAGGCCACAGCCGAACTATGAAGCCCTTCAGGGCCTGTTCGGCCGCCTTGTGGAGCTCGACCAGCTGCTTCAGCTGGTCGCTCAAGGGCACAGGGTGTCCGGCCTCAGCGTACTGAGACCAGAACACCTTCTCCGTCGAGCTGCCTTCCTCGGCTCGGTAGAATGCGGCGGCATCGGATACGCTGCGGGGAAGATCTGCGAATGCCCCTGGAGAGCTCCGGATTCGGGTAAGTAACAAGTAGTTTACTTTTATATGTCTGCTTTGCATAGAGAATGCCTTACCCGCCGCTATCTTTTTCACCGCATCCAATTCCTGGAGGGCCTTCTGCTTCGGCCTTGGCAGATTTGGCAGTTTTAAGGGCCGCAGCAAGCTCGGACGCTCGCGTCTTCGAGTCGAGCTCCAAACTCTCATGTTTTTTCATGAGAGCCTGAAGCTCTTGCTGCACCTCGCCGACCTGCGCCTCAAATTTCTCCCGCTCGGTGCGCTCCATGGCCGCTCTCTTCTTGGCCTCGGACAGCGCCTGCTTGAGGGTCGCCACCTCAGTTGTGGCCCCTACAATAAGCAGTATACTCCTGTCATTTTTTGCAATTGCGTCTTCTTATAGGCATTTTTTCTATAAGGTATCTCTTACCTTCTTTCTCCTCGAGCTGCCGTTTGGCAAGGCCGAGCTCTTGCTCGGTCCGCTCGAGGCCCTGCTTCAGGGCACCCACCTCCGCAGTCAGTGCGGCGGTGGCCAGCAGCGAAGCCTGCATACGTATATTGACTCCTTTTTAGTTAGACTCCTGCGATATTTAATAGATCCTCTATTCGGCTTTTCTTTCCGAACGCCAAACAGAGCATCAGGGGCTACTGTCTATGCGGTAATATTTTTACATATTTCTACTTACCTCGAAGCCTGTTAGAAGGCTAGCACAAGCTTCAGTAGTCCGCTTTTGGCGGACCGAACCTTCTGGACCACCGTACTCATGATGGTACGGTGCTCCTCGTCGATGGAGGCGCCCTTAAGCACCTCCAGCAGATTGTCCGGCGCCTCCGGTTGGACGGAGGACGCCGGCTCAATAGGCTTGCTCCTCTTGGCAGGAGTTCGCCTGCCGCGGTCCGGAACCGTTGATGATTCCGGCGCGGTGTCTGGCTTAAAGCCGGACTTGGAGCCCTGGGGGGTCTTGTCCCCTTTACTCCTGGAGTCCGGGAGGTCGCCTCGCGGCTCCTCCTGGACCACCTCCTCTTGCCCCGGAGCTTGTCGCGACGCCACTTCGGCGTCATCCGCAGCACAGGGGGAGGCAGCGGGCGGAACTGAATTCACGTCCGATGAATCCAGGGAGCCGCTCGACGACTCGTCGAGCCCGTCCTTGGGCGGGCTGCATGATTATATTCGACATTAGGGAAAGCTTGCAACAAAAGGAATATCATGAGTTACTCTGGTATCCGAACACTTACGATTTCGCCGGACGCTTGGCCCTGTCCGGCCACTCCTCTTCGTCCTCGTCGGCGTCGGGGGCGTAGTCCGGCGGAGGGGTTTTCCTCTTCTTGGACCCCTCGGCCTCCCCTACTGGGGCGGCCTTCCTCTTCTTTCCTCCCCCCGCTGGAGGGGGAGAGGTTTCTTCTTCCTCCTCCTCGTCTTCACGGGAGGAGTGCGTCTCGGACTCGTCGGACGACGAGTCCGACACCACCATATGCCGGGAACTCTTTCGAGTCCCCGTGGCCTTCTTCTTCTTGGCCTTCTTCTCCGGCACCACATAAGGTGCCGGAACCAGCAGCTTCACTAGGAGAGCAGGGGCTGGGTCTTCGGGCAAGGGAGCCGGACAGTTAATCAGTCCGGACTTCGCCTGCCAATCCTGTCAAAGGTGAGGGAGTTTAGATCCCGCATAGAGTCAAACTATGAAGAAAACTTAACATCCTGTAAAAGATGAAAATATTTTACCTCGCCAGCAGGACGCTGCGAGCTGAATCCGCGGTCTTCGGAGGCGGATGTGGGAGCCTCGGCGCCTTTGGTTAGCCCCTTCCAGACATCTTCGTACGTCGTGTCGAAGAGCCTGCTCAGAGTTCGGTGCTGCGCCGGGTTGAACTCCCACAAATTGAAGTCCCGTTCTTGACACGGAAGGATCCGGCGGACGAGCATGACCTGGACTACGTTGACAAGCTTGAGCTGCTTGTTCACCAGGGACTGGATGCATTTTTGCAGTCCGGTCACCTCTTCTTCGTCGCCCCACGACAAGCCCGTCTCCTTCCAGGACGTGAGCCGCGTAGGGGGTCCGGATCGGAATTCAGGGGCTGCGATCCACTTCGGATCGCGTGGCTCGGTGATGTAAAACCACCCTGACTGCCACCCCTTCAAGGTCTCCACAAAGGAGCCCTCGAGCCATAGGACGTTGGCTATTTGCCCGCCATGGCACCTCCGCACTCCGCCTGGTTGCCGCGCACCACCTTTGGCTTGACGTTGAAGGTCTTGAGCCAGAGGCCGAAATGGGGGCGATGCAGAGGAAAGCCTCGCACACGACGATAAACGCCGAGATATTGAGGATGAAGTTCGGGGCCAGATCGTGGAAATCTAGGCCATAGTAGAACATGAGCCCGCGGACAAATGGGTGGAGAGGAAAACCCAGTCCGCGGAGGAAGTGGGGAAGAAATACTACCCTCTCATGGGGCCTTGGGGTGGGGAGAAGCTGCCCCTCCTCAGGAAGCCGGTGCGCGATGTCTTTGGACAGGTATCCGGCCTTCCTTAGCTTTTTGACATGGCCCTCCGTGACGGAGGAGACCATCCACTTGCCTCCCGCTCCGGACATTGTTGGAGAAGGTTGAGGTAGGAAGTGCGGGCTTGGGCGCTGGAGCTCGGGTGCGCAGAAGATGGATAGGCAAAGGAGGAAGAAGGCGTAGGTAAAAAGGTGGATCCTTATCCCCTTATATGAGCGGATGCGACTATGCGTCCCCACCAGCCTAGTAAAACTCGCTTGCCTCCCAAGCGCCGTGATAAATGGCGCGGTTGGGTTACCCACGTCCGTATTGATGAGAATCCCGTAAATGGGGGACACGATCTCTGCTTTGACAAGACGTGCCAAGGAAACCGCCTCGCAAAACACGCTGAGGTGGAAAAGTGAAAACGATTCGAATAAAGGCTTGGCCGTAGTGTGATGTCACGCTGCGGAATACGTCAGCAGATTAGATTTGTGTTAATATTATTCTCTCTGTGGCAATACGTGGAAACTTATTTTGCAGAGCCGGACACTACTCTTGGTGTTTACAAACTTTTATGAAGAATTTGGAGGAGGAACCCGCCTTGCAATGCCGAAGACAATCTACGCGCCGGACTCGTCGTCATTGAAGCCTGGTTCAGGGGCTACTGAGGGAGTCCTGGATTAGGGGGTGTTCGGGTAGCCGGACTATACCTTCAGCCGGACTCCAGGACTATGAAGATACAAGATTGAAGACTTCGTCCCGTGTCCGGATGGGACTTTCCTTGGCGTGGAAGGCAAGCTTGGCGATGCGGATATTCAAGATCTCCTACCATTGTAACCGACTTTGTGTAACCCTAACCCTCTCCGGTGTCTATATAAACCGGAGGGTTTTAGTCCGTAGGACAACTTCATCATACAACAATCATACCATAGGCTAGCTTTTAGGGTTTAGCCTCCTTGATCTCGTGGTAGATCTACTCTTGTACTACCCATATCATCAATATTAATCAAGCAGGACGTAGGGTTTTACCTCCATCAAGAGGGTCATCCGACCTAGACGCACAGTTCGGGACCCCCTATCCGAGATCCGCCCGTTTTGACACCGACACCCCCGATGTCCACCTTGGACCGTTCCAAGGCAATGCGAAGGGCCAGCTCCTCGTCGACGTCGACGTCGGAGCCGGAGTGGCTGCGGGAGCTCGACATTGCGTCAGATTGGATCGGAATCAGAGAGGGAAAAGAAGAGGACGGAGCGAGAGAGGATAGTGAGTGAGCTAGGTTCCGAGCGAGGAGCTAGATTGGGGTTTTTTGTGGGATAGTCATGGGGTCGGTGATGGGCCGGACATGTCAGCTCCGACGTGATGGACGCATTCGGACCGTCTCATATTCGCTCTACATTTGGACAGGATATAAGGGGCGTCAGACAACCCAGACGTTTAAGACCGGTTTAAGGCGTCCAGATGGGTCGATTTTTTATGACCGACTCATCCACCCAAACGTTTGAGATGGATTTGAGGCGTATGGCTGTATAGATGCTCTTATTTGATACTCCACCAGCGATACATATGCTCTTATTTGATACTCCGCCAGCGAGTAGAAAGGCTCGTACGCTTTCCATTGTGCACGTAGTGTGTCACCTTCACTACAAAGTAGAAATAAATCCGTCGCAATCGTACATCACGAGCCTGGGTCGGAATCTTCCGTCCATGCAAACAAAACGGCGTGCGCACGATCGCGAGAGGGGCGAGCAAAGGCCAAAGGGTCACGTCCGGGGTAGCCAACAAGCGCAGCCAGGGCTCCATCTCCATGCGCGCATGATCACGATGCGTCTGTCAACGCTCGCCAAGCTTGCATGCACGACCTATTCCCAAATGATGATGCTTTTTTTTCTGAATGCAGAATATTTTATTGATCTAGCAACAACGCATTGCGCCATTACATGACCATTGAGGCATGTATCATTGCCTGAAGCTAAGCACCTGAAGCTAAATGTTCTATTCTACTAAGCTTTAGTGCAAGTTTTGCCTGATGATGGGCTCAAAAATTATAGTTCCTAGGAATATGATAGATCCTTGATGAGTTAAATGCTAAAGAAGGAAGGGCGTTTTAGAGCTCGGCCTCCATGGAGGCTGGATTTTTAAAAAAATTCAAAATTCGCACTTTTCAATTCCAAAAAAATCTGAAAGAAAATCATACAAATAAACAAGGATGTTATGTGTATGTATGTAAAATTTGAGGATGAAATATCCTAAAATGCGATCTGTGCAAAAAAAAGACAAATTCATGGACTTTGAGGATGAATAGTGCATCTACTAAAAAGCCTCAGATTTGTTCTTTTTGTGTAGCACTCATTTTAAGGTGTTTCGTCCTGAAAATTTGCACGCATATGCTTTATGTCTCTAAGTATGTGTGTATTTTTTTTCAAAAAAATTTGAAACGTGAAAGTTTGAATTTTGACCAAGTCAAACTCGGGCTCCATGGAGCCCGAGCTCTAAAGAGCATTTTCGCTAAAGAAGCTGCTATGTAAGCTGGTTCAGTGTCTTGGTGCAAGAATCGGGCTTTGAGTTGCCGTAGCCTTTGTCAACGTAGCACTGTTTGTCAAGAAGATGGCTTGCTGAAGCTGAAGCAGTCATGCAATTTGAGTTGCAAGCATCGAACTGATGCTTTGTTCGACCAGCAACGCACAGTGGTAGGTAACTACTCCACTGCACTTCGCTACATGCATATACTGCTGCCACGACGCTTTGTCTCTCCCCAGAAGCAATTCGACTCATTTGCCACGGGTCCGTGCACGGTCACATCACGGTGCACTGCCCGTAACAATGGGAGGGGTTGCAACTTGCAAGTTAAGGTCATCTTCAACAGCAACTCGTAAAGTTTCTTTCGTATCCGGCTATGAATAGCGAAGATCAGTCCACGGACACAAATACAGAAGGCCGTTATCCAACAATAGCCGCATACATTTTTGCAACAACTCAAACTAATCGTATGAAATTTGATCAAAACCGACCGGATTTCATATAAACACGACATGATTTCATATAAATATGATAGATTTCATCTAAACATGACATATTTCATTACATTTACATCATCTAAACAGAGCTCGTCCAACTAGGTTTAAATGGTCACGGGCGCCCTTTCTCTGTGCCCGGCCATGAACCAAGAGAACTGAAGTTTCACCGTCTCCAACTCCGCCTCTATAACCTCCTTCTCCAGAGGTCCGAAAAATGAAGTTTTCCGCCTCCACATCGCCGCCAAGTGACTAATCGGTCAAAGATGCTCAGCCCACCAAGCTTGGCGTCGATAGGGGGGTGGGGGGAGGCGGAGGAGCGGTGGCCTTCCTGGGACCAAAGCGGTGGCGACCTACCGTGCACTACTGTTCCTCGCTGTCGGCGGCGCCTGCGGATGTGCCAGCTTCTTCGTGGTGGCGGCAAGGCGTGGCCTCGACGTTGTCCTCCTCCTCCTCGTCGGTCTCGCCGAACACCGCCTCGTCCGCTTCGTCGTTGCACTCCTTGCCGGCGGCCTCCACCCACTGCCGGTACCGCCAGCGGGCGAGGCGGATCTCACGGGCAGAACGGTAGGACTCGAGTAGCACCTCCTGCTCTGTCAGGTCCACGTCTGGCGCGATCGCCCTGCCGGTGGCGACCTAATCCTCCACCTACATATCCTCCTGGTTGTAGTTGTAGTTGGTGTCGGCTTGCGCCTCCCGGAACTGGTCCTCCCACTCCTCCCGCAGCATGTCCATATAATGGGCACGAGCCTCACCGATGGTCATGGGGCAATGCACCGGCGAGGGTGGAGCAGAGGAGGAGGGTGCCATGGAGGAAGAGGAGGGTAGCGCTGGCTCGTCGGAGGAGACATCCTCCATTTGCACATCATCGTCAGAGGCATCCTCCGGCTGCCTGCCGGCTTGCCAGTCGGCAGCAATGGCGGACATGGCCTTCTTCTACCCCGACGTCAGCCCATCCCGGAAAGCTTTGGCGGCGGAGAGATCCATGACAGGGTGTGGTGCGGGGAAGGATGATTGTGGCTATGGCCAGGGCACTGGGGCAGCGGTTTACATAGCATCGGTGGGCGGCAGAGGAACGGACGGGTGGCGCCGGAGGAGACGCCTCGGCAACCGCGAGCCATCAATGCGAGCGGCGGGCGGATGGATGGGCAGCTATCGTATCGTTTGAACGCACGACAGTCGCCTACACCGGGAAGCAGCGCGGGGTGCGCTTTCTTTGCCGGCACGCCGCTTCAACGCTGGCGCCAGTGAACGGTCCCATCCCCTCTGGCCGGGCAAGAATGCGGGCGCTGACGCTCTGGAGTGGCACTAACCGAAAAAGCACGGGATGAGGGAAGGGTTTTTGGTAGGGCAGGGCGGTCAAAAGCGTGCTTGGGATCTGTCAGGACTCTTGCAAACCTCTCCACGTTTGTCTTCGATTTATGAAAGAAAACGCATCCGAACCACGCGGTGGATCGTTACAGAACCACTTTGCATGATTTTCACGGTCTAAACGGTTACGGGAAATTTGAGCATCAGAGTTTGGAGATGCCCAATATGGTTAATAATATAGCCAGCTGATGGCTATAAGAAACCGCCATGTCATCTAGAGCCATCATGTGTATGCACTTACACAATAGTGTGGGCTATAAGGTTGGCTATTGCATTAGTACTTTTTTCCATCTTCTTTCTATCTCTTTCTTCACATTTATTGTGTTTACCTAGGAATGCATATATAGCTAGGCTCTTCCATAAAATCCCACTCCCTTTATTTTTTAACATATTTCTTTTTCACATAGACAAAAATGTCATGTAAGAGCATCTCCAGTAGCTTGTCTATATGGATGTCTATATTCGTTTTCAACGACGTGAGCCCAAAACAGGCATCCAACAGCTTGTCTATATGATTGTCCAAATATACACATCTTCTAATTCGGCCTCGACAATGTCCATGCCTGAACAATATGAAGGCGTTGTCTAAACTCAGCTGCAGTCATGATTTCTTTCTCTCCCTAGCGACGGCCCACCTGTCATGGTCCCTGTATATAGACATTTTGATGCAAAACTGGATGTGTATATAAAGGAATCTTTTTAGACCATTGTCTATATAAATATATAGACATTCAAATATACACATGCTATTGGAGATACTTTAAACGGGCTATAAACTCACTATTGTACTGCTCTTAAGAACCGGAGGAATTAACAACACGCACGCCGGAGGCTAGCCCCGGAAGCCGAGGCCACTGACGCGGATCCGCCCGCCAATTCCCATTGACCCCGCTCCGGCGCGTCGGCGCGAGGCAACGCGGCCTCGACAGTCGCGGACGGGAACGCCATATTTTTGCGGCACCAGCGCATTGTTCAAACGAACCAGGCCGGATCGGCGACCTTGCATACAAAATGTAGTAGCATCCGCTTGATGGCAAAGAAATACGATATCTGGAAGCTTAGAGTAAATGGGGTGGTCGAGCTAGCCAGCGGGGCAGCGTTGAAACCCGTGGAGATGGATGGTTTGTCCGGTCTCTAGCGGCCAGGTCAGGGGCACACGGCAGCGTGTGGAACCACGCAAGGATACGTGTGATGTTCGCCGGCCGTCCGGCTATATCAAACAGGCCCTGGACACTGAATTATATCAACAGACATGCATGCTCCTCGTGCAAGGCTGTGATGAAGGCTGTCATGACGATCCCTTTTTGTCTCTCATGTGTTGCTGTTAGTTGGTGTTTAAGAAATAAGGTTGCAACGTAAGCTTCTTTTAGTCCTTTTCAGACATGCGAGACTGCTTGGCCGATCCTTTGCTTAACTAGAACCTCAAACTCCGTGTGCGCCAGCGTGGTCTTGACCCTCGTGAGGCGTCAAGAAGAATTGGGAGCTGTTTAGAACGGCAGGGACTCTAACTAAGGGAATCTTCAACCACAATCCGTAAATTTTCTTTCACATTCATCCGCATATATGGAGGATTAATCCGTGGACACGGATGCAGGACGCCGTCATCCAAGTGTAGTCACATATATTCGTCCAGTCTCATCTTTTTTAAAGTCCGCACGATCAAATGGCCCCATACATAGAGTACAAACGTTCAAATAGCGGCATGTAGTGGTAGTTCACATTTTAAAAAGTTCAAATATTACATGCCAACATTGTTGTCCCCTTTAACCGTCTACTGATACTCAATCAGATCTTTTTTCAGTTGCTCGTGAATTGGCCGATGACGAATTTGTTAATGTATTTGAATAAACTCTTCAAATGTGACCGGATTCTGGTCTGTAAGTTGGATAGGAAGACCCATATTATCAAATTCTAGAGTTGCGGCAGCATCGTCACTCTCATCCTCAACGATCATGTTGTGCAGGATCACACAACATGTCATCACCTCTCAAAAGGTCTCCGGATTTCATTGTTTAGCAGGTCCGCGACCAACTGCAAAACGGGCCTGCAGAATTTCAAATGCCCTCTCGACATCCTTTTTAGTTGCTTCTTATTTTTGGGCAAAGTGAGTCTTTTTCTGGCCAACTGGTTTAGAGATGATGCTGACAAAGGTAGCCCATGGAAAATAGATATCGTCAACCAGATAGTAGTCCATGTTTTATTCATGTCCATTGACAGTACAGTGGCAAGGAGGAGCTTTTTCTTCAGTCCGCCTTGCAACGGTGATCGCTGCAGCACATTGATGTCATTGTGAGACCCGGGCATGCCAAAGAAAGCATGCCAAATCCAAAGATCCTCTGATGCAACCGTTTAAAGAATTATGGTGGGCTTCTTAACATGAGCCTGATATTGCCCTTGTAAAGCCTTCGGGCAGTTCTTCCATTTTCATTGCATGCAGTCAAGAGATCCAAGTAAACCTGACCACCCTCTTGCTTCTGAGATTGCCAAGAGCCTCTCGGTGTCTGCCACAGTTGGTTCTCACAGGTACTGAGGTCCGAACACCTCGACCACGGCAGTTCCAAACCTGACCATGGCATCTCCGCATGTGCTCTCAGACATCTATAGGTACTTGTCCCACGAATCAGCAGTCGTGCCATATGCAAGCATCCTAGTGCAGCCATACATTTCTGGTAATCAGAGAAGCCAATCGTTCCCATGACGTCCTTGTTCAAGACAAAATAGTCATCATAGGACTGGACGCCATGATACAAACGATCGAAGACAGTCTTGCGCATCCGAAAACGCCGGCGAAAATGGTCAGCAAAGAGTGAATCCAAGGCAAAGTAGTCAGCCATCAGTGTCAAATAGCCATGCGCCCTGTTGCGGTTGAGCACTCGATGACCCTTGATTGAGCCCTTGAAATTAAGAACATGCTCCTCCGCACACTCCGCGTCCTTAAGGACCGCCTGCATCATCGCCGTCTCATCTCAGCACTCCTCCTCATTGGACGAGCCGTCGGAAGACTCAACATAGTGCTTGTATATGTACTCCAAATCGGAATCCTTGCTAGAAAGAAGAGAAAACTGTTTTAGCTCCGGCAATTCATCGAACAATTGACGTGCATGGTGAGTATAGCAGTAGCGACTAGTACCTGACGGGGCAGTCGGAGGACAGAGGTTGAACGACGACGGAGGAGAAGCGGAGTGGAGCCCGGTTGGAACGTTGGAGGTGATGGAGACGTAGAGTTCCGGCAGGGGTGTGGTGTGACGGCCGAGGGAGTGGAGTGGCTGTGAAAGCAAGAGAGAAAGTAGGAAGGAGAGAAAATGAGAAGGATGAAGGCGCACGGTCCAGAAGGGGTTTTGGGTGGGCCAGGGGTGTCGGAGTCCTACATGTCTGGTGTCCGGCCTCCCGCAAAGCTCCCCCAAATTTACCTCCGATTTGTAGGAGAAATAACGTCCGGACCGCGTCGCGGACAATACAGGCCCGCATTGGATGGTTTCCACGGTCCGAACAACATGGTACAAACGAAAGCGGGTCATTTGCAGGTTCACCTTGGAGATGCTCTAATATTACATATATACTATTCGATATTGGCTACCTGAATACATTAACAATGATAAAATGGAATAACGTACCACGTCTTATGGTCGGATTCTTCTTTAACATGGCACAACGCAGGTGCCTAAATGTACGCATATACACTTATCTTTATAAACACAGGTACATATACATCGTATCTTATGAGCAACTTCGTGATACTGAGCTGACTAAACCTTTTAATACTGACTAAATTATCATAGGTGTCTTCATAATCGACGACAAGACAATCTAGAAAAGCACAAACACCAATGCCAGATTTAGAACTTAAACTATGATGGGTTGGTTCCCCACAAATAACCTAATCATCTGATCTACATAAGTTCGCTCTTTTTCTGTAAAGAGGAACTATGCTTACTTCGCTCTTACGGCTGGCCGGGTTTCTACAATATCGATGCGGTGTATATACTAACCTAATCGATTGTATTGCATAATCTCTACATTATTTTATATGTGTATGTCTAAACGCAGGACATCTGTATGTATCGTTTCTTAATCTTTGGTGCGTCAGAAGAAATTTCCTTTCTACCACCAAATGTATAACAACATTATTTCGTCTGTGTGTACTCCTACAAAGTACAAACTGGTAATTTGACCTCTAATTGTTTGTTAGTAGAGGTCACTGTTTATTTTTTCGAAAAGGGGGGCTCCCCGGCCTCTGCATCAGAGTGATGCATACGGCCATCTTATTAACCAAAGGAACAAAACGTTCCAACAAGGTTCCAAAGTCTTCAACTAAAAAAAAGGAAAGACAACTCACACAGAGCCTAAAATGCTACCGACACAAACTAGCCAAGAGGATACGCCACAACCGGCTGGCTAAAAATAGACAGGTAAACTAATTGCCTATCCTATTACATGACCGCCATCCAAACCGGTTGAAGATATCCCGAGCTACCATCTCCCAATGGATAGATTCAGTAACCAAATGCTCTCTAGCTTCCATCGAAGTGAATAGCGACCACGAACGGATCACTGCCGTGGTGCGGAAAATAACCTGCAAAAAATGAATACGTGATGTTCTGTTAAAAACCAAATCATTTCTGCAATTCCAGATAGTCCACAGCAGAGCACAAACTCCAACCCTAATATGTCTTGCTAAGTCAGGCTCAATCCCATTAAGCCATGTCCCAAATAAAATATTGACATAATTCGGTGGAGTAATATTAAAAGCAATGTGGACTGTCCGCCAAAGGACTTTGGCCAACGGGCAATCAAGAAAGAGGTGCTTAATCACTTCATCCCGATCACAGAAATTACACCTAGTAGGTCCTGTCCAATTACACTTAATCAAGTTGTCTTTTGTTAAAATAACTTGTTTATGGACAAACCACATAAACACTTTTATTTTCAAAGAAACTTTGACATCCCAGACAGTCTTGGAAGTTGGAATGGAGTTTGAATTAATAACATCAATATACATTGATTTAACTGTAAATACTCCAGTCCTAGTTAGTTTCCAGCGTAATTCATCGGGTTGGTCAGAAACTTGAACCTCCATGAGTCTCCTAACTAGATGGAGCCATTCGTCCCAACGATTTCCCGCTAGCACTCGTCTAAACTGAATATTAAGGGGGGCAGATTGAAATACCGTTGCAACGAACACCTCACGTCGTTGAGCAATACGATATAAAGACGGATATTGAATGGCCAAGAGTGAGTCGCCAAGCCAAGTATCCTCCCAGAAACGTGTACTAGCACCGTTTCCAATAACAAACCTTGTCCTATTGAACATTGATTGTTTGACTTTCATAAGTCCTTTCCAGAAAGGTGAGTCAGTCGGCCTGACTGTGACCTGGGACAACGTTTTAGTCTGGAGGTACTTGCTACGAAGGATCTGCGCCCACATGGCCTCAGTCCCGGACGAGAGCTTCCACAGCCACTTACTAAGAAGGCATCTGTTCTTAACTTCAAGATTCTCAATACCAAGACCCCCTTAATTTTTCGGTCTATAGATGATATCCCATTTAGCAAGCCAGTATTTTCTTTTAAGTTCATCACCCTGCCAAAAGAAACGCGATCGATAGAAGTCCAGTCTTTTCCTAACACCAACTGGGACCTCAAAGAACGATAAGAGGAACATAGGCATACTCGTGAGCACCGAATTTATCAAGATTAATCGGCCTCCGTATGACATGAGCTTACTCTTCCAGCAACTCAGTTTCTTCTCAAATCGGTCTTAGATGTACTTCCATTCTCTGTTTGTCAGCCTACGATGGTGTATCGGAATACCTAGGTAGGAGAAGGGTAAACTCCCCAACTCGCACCCAAACAATTGCCTATAAGACTCCTGTTCGTCTTTGGCTCTATCAAAACAGGACAACTCGCTCTTATGAAAGTTAATCTTTAACCCGGTCAATTGTTCAAATAGGCATAACACCAGCTTCATATTTCTTGCCTTGGCCAAGTCATGCTCCATAAAGATGATTGTATCATCAGCGTACTGAAAGATGGATACACCTCCATCAACAAGATGAGGTACCAAGCCACCCACTTGACCATTCTCCTTAGCCCTTCCTATCAAAATTGCTAACATATCCACCACAATGTTAAACAGGATAGGGGACATCGGATCTCCTTGTCTTAGGCCTTTATGTGTCTGGATAGAGGTCACTGTTCATATTGATATGTCAGAAATCACAACACAACACAGTGTTATATACTATTGTTGTATAGGTTCGCAGAGTAGCTACGTGTCTGTATTTTTTATTTGCATTCATTAAAATATAAGTAAAAGAATTAGTTAAATTTGTCCTGTTTTGAGAATACAGTGCAGGTCTGACTATCAACATTTGTTCAATAATAATCTTATTTCAAATTTGGAAATGGCACCAAAATAACCACGTCAAATCTGCCAACCCCCTCCCTCAAGACTTCACACAAAACTTCGTCCGCATTTGCTACAGAAATGTCCGCGTGTCTTCTGGATGTGTGGACACGCACAAGATTTTAAATTGGCAATGACGAATCAGCAATAGCTATACACTTGAATATGTGCTGTCGCGGCAACATTCCAAGGTGGCAGGAGCACTGATGGTCATGTGAATGTTTGTCTGGCCGGGCAAGAGTGTAATGTTTTCTCTTTATTCCCCTAAGACATAATACACCAATACCGTATAAATGGGCTAAATCTCTGTTCACATCATGTAATATATTAAAAGTGAGAAAAGTGTACGGTGGACGATTACACGAAGAAGAGCTCAGATTTTAAATTTGGGTTCTGCAAGAGAATGTTTCATAAACAAAATTAGAAAACGTGCAAGACCGTAAATGTTCATTTTTATGTCCGGACATGGTCTGCGGACATGATGCGAGAGAGAGCCACCGAACACTACTCACAAATTAATCCGGCTCGAAGGAGAGAGGGTAGAGGAGACCATGCATGTGGTGAGATATTATGGTATGGTATCTGGTTAGGGAGAGAGAGAGAGAGAGAGAGAGAGAGAGAAGAGAGGGCGATGTATGTGAAAATAGAAAGGAGAGGAGGACCACACAGAGGCTTTGTGTTGGTTAGGTGCATGTCCGGACTCCTGCAAGCCCCCCCCCCTCCCCTCCCCATTAGTTGCAAAGATATCATAATCCGTACATCCAGACTGCTAAACGAGCATCATATAAGGGTCTTCATTGGATGTTAAAAGTGGTCCGGACACTGCGGTCCGGACATATAGTTGAAGTTTGAGGGTCTACTTTGGAGATGGCCTAACACTCTTATGGTAGCAGGCTGAACATACCTCCGTCTGAAAAAACTATGTATAGCTCAGCTGGCTAAGTTTCTTGTGGTTGAACTTGCCCATCGGGTTCAAGTACTAGACTTGACACGGGTGCTCGTATTTTAGGTATTTATTTCAGACTTTTCAACATTATTCTCTCATTCACATGGGTGAGTGGGCATGCATGTATGGAGCATCTGCTTCCCTTTCTATATTTTATATTACATTTATCTCACAAAAATCCATTAATATCATGATATATTTAAAGGAGAAAAGGAGAACTTAATGAAAGCAAACAAACTCCTCTTTAGCTATGTAAACGTAGTCAATATAACTCAAAAGAGTTAATTTGCATCGGAAGCCTAAGAGCGGAGGATAATCATTTTGGTCGGCGGAGTACCTTTTCACAATGCAATGAGCATTAAGACACAATCTATTGCCGGGGTTTAAGAAAAGAGTAAAGTTACTAGGGTTTTGCATTTCTACATGTGCAAATGTTCTATCACCTCGATGAAAATGTATCTACACATTAGAGTGGATATTAGGTGGAAGGTTGGTGAAAACTATGTTTTAAATTTTGTGGAAAAAATATGATATGTGGAAGAGGATGTTCTACAAACATGTAAATTTTTAAATTCAAAATCAATAATTTTTTTCATTTGGGTGGTATGAAAAAAACAAATTCAATAATGAATATTGATAAGCAATACAACATCATTGTCCAAGCATATTTTTCTCATGCCTCCTTTTTTGAAACCTAGAAATATAATATGACTATGTATAAAAAGAATTAAAAAGCAGGTACGGAGAATAAAAGGAGACAATTATCCTATGCCTGTTTTGGGAAACATCATGATAATAAGGCTCCATATGTACTACGACAACCTTGTCCAACATGAGTGTCAATCCATCTCTGAAGAAATCAAAATTCTTGCTTTTGATTCTATGTCCAAGGCGGAGAAGATCCTTCTTTACAAGAAATTTATGGGTACTAAGTGTAGGCACTTCCATTCTGAATATCTTGCCATTTCTTTTACTCCAAATATTCCAGCACCCCAGAATGATGACATACACAACAATTTTCTGAGGGATTTCTTTGAAAGCCAACAACGGAAATACCTTTCTGATTGTTGGGGAGACTAGAGTCCCAAAGAAATAAACTAATTTACAATCCCCAAAAATATGTAAGGTTGTCTCTTTACAGTTTTCTTGGCAAAAGACACAATGTATACCAATTAATGTGCATTGATTTCCTTTTGAGAGTTTCTTGTGTTGATTCTATCATGCAAAATGAGACAAAAGGAAGTCTTGTGCTTGATCTAGCACCACATTTCCTGATCCATAATAAAGCTCTCTTAATGTAAAACCTTCACAGAATTTTCAATAAGGAGGATCTACCATGGGTGAAAGTTACTTGAGAAGCCTATTGTAACAAATTATCTTCCAACTTACATACATGAATGGTCTTACTTGCAGAGAACTCATCTCAAACTATTAAGTGAATTTAAAAAAGTGGCAACTTGTTGTATTGGATCTGGAGATTCAGTAATGTTTTGGTATGACCAATGGCAGAAGCAACCTCTTTCATAGAAATATCCTGAGATACTCTCTTTTGCCACAAGCAGTAAACTTTCCTTGGCTGATGTGGCCAATTGTATTGACTTGGTTGAGCACTTTCATACACCATTGTCTATTCAAGCTTATAGTTAGTTAAATCAAATTAAGGAACAGTTTCAGTAGATCACCCCTCCACCCATCTTGACAAATGGACATATAAATGCAAGGGTCATGGCTACTCTTCAATGCAAATGTACAAATGGATGTGTTGGGGAACGCAGTATTTCAAAAAAATTCCTACGATCACGCAAGATCTATCTAGGAGATGCATAGCAACGAGAGGGAGAGTGTGTCTACGTACCCTCGTGGATCGAAAGCGGAAGCATTGAGTAACGCGGTTGATGTAGTCGAACGTCTTCGCGATCCAACTGATCAAGTACTGAACGCACGACACCTCCGCGATCTGCACACGTTCAACTCGGTGACGTCCATCGAACTCTAGATCCAGCTGAGGCCGAGGGAGAGTTTTGTCAGGACGACGGCGTGTTGATGGTGATGATGAAGTTATCGGCGCAGGGCTTCGCCTAAGCACTACGACGATATGACCGAGGTGTGTTTCTGTGAAGGGGAGCATTGCACACGGATAAAACAATTGTTAACTTGTGTGTTCTAGGGTGCCCCTTCCCCCGTATATAAAGGAGCAAGGGGGAGGCCGGCCGCCCCTCATAGGGCGCGCCCAAGGGGGGCAATCCTACTCCAAGTAGGAGTTGGATCCCCCCTTTCCTAGTACTACTAGGAGAAGAAGGAAGGAGAGGGGAAAGAGAAGGAAGGAGGGGGCGCCGCCCCTCCCCCTAGTCCAATTCGGACTAGGCTCATGGGAGGCGTGGGAGGGGTTGCGATTGCTGTGCTGTGTGCACTGTTCTGTCGGTCTCTGTGCTTGGCGTGAGGGCTCTCCGCGAGAATTTATAGACCCAATGATGAGTTGTTGGCCGCCTTATCGTGGGGATAAAGAAAGATTAGTCACCGATTGTTTTTAAGTGATCACAAACTCTTTGAGATAGCATATCCACCGATTTCTGCAATGCTCATTTATTTAGTAAAGCTTCTTTATTTGTACATAGCATATACTAATCCAAAAGGCATGGAATTGTAGAAAAGAAAATCCATCTTGGAGGCACCCAATTATAAGTCCTGCAAATTGTGCTCTTTAATAATTATGCGTCCTTTTTGAGCCATGGAAAGTAAACCATGGACAATTTTAGTTAATCTAATGTGTTCATTTTCTTGTTGGTACCATCTTTTGGAACAATCGAAATAGAAATATAAAATATATTAAAATCATTTACACTACTCAATTGTAAAGCTTCCTCACTGCTTCCATAATCTATAGAAAGTGTCTGACGGCAACTCAAAAAAGAAAAAGTATCCGATGAAAATCAAGTTACAATAAAAAGAACTCTGTGAAAATCCCCGACCCTTGCATTTATATGTCCATTTGTCAAGATGGGTGGAGGGGGTGATATATTGAAATTGTTCCTTAATTTTATTTAACTAACTATAAGCCTGAATAGACAATGGTGTATGAAAATGATCAACCAAGTCAATACAATTGGCCACATCAGCCAAGGAAAGTTTACTGCTTGTGGCAAAAGAGAGTATCTCGGGATATTTCTATGAAAGAGGTTGCTTCTGCCATTGGTCATACCAAACAATTACTGAATCTCCAGATCCAATACAACAAGTTGCCACTTTTTTAAATTCACTTAATAGTTTGAGATGAGTTCTCCGCAAGTAAGACCATTCATGTATGTAAGTTGGAAGATAATTTGTTATAATAGGCTTCTCAAGTAAGTTTCACCCATGGTAGATCCTCCTTATTGAAAATTTTGTGAAGGTTTTATATCAAGAGAGTTTTATTATGGAGAGCCACATTATGAATGTATAATCCACCTTGGGATTTTTGCCTACAAACTTATCCTAAGCAATTAAAGCAGATCATTTATTCCCTTGCCTAAATACCATACAGAATAAGTTCCTAAGATATTTGTTAATTTGCTCGGTGATGCTGATAGCCAAAGTAACGTACAAATGATGAAAATGGATAGAGAGGAGGATACTGATTTAATTAATTTAAGTCTTCCATCATATGACAATAAAATAGAGCAGCCAGTCAATCTTCTCTCGATTTTTTTTTGACAAATAGGATTGAAGTCTTCAAGTTTTGGTCTGCTAGTATTGAGAGGGAGATCAAAATATGTGAATGGAAAATATCCCAACTAGCATGAATGTTAACCAATGTACGAGCTTTGTCATGACTGACATTGAGAGGAACCATCACATATTTAGTATAATTAATTACCAGACCAGTTTGAGCAGCAAAGTGTCTCTACAGATTCATTACTTGTACAAGTAGGCTTTCAGCACCAAGCATTACAAGAATTGTGTCATCTACGTACTAGATGATAGAGAAGTCAGAAGATGATAAACAGGAAATGGGGATCTGATCAAGTCATTATTCATAGCCTCATTTAGGACACACTGAAGCAAATCAACAGGAAGCAAAAAATTAGAAGAGATAGAGGCCCTGTTATCTAACTCCTCTTTTACAGTGAAGCTGGCCTCCAGGGATTCCATTCAGTAAAACTGAGGAAGCACAAAAATTAGAGGAGATAGAGGCCCTGTTATCTAACTCCTCTTTTACAGTGAAGCTGGCCTTCAGGGATTCCATTCAGTAAAACCGAGGAGGTGCTAGAGAATAAAAATCAATTCCATCCAATTCAACCATCTCGCTCCAAAACCTCCATTCAGTAAATTGATCTCCTTCTTTAAACAAAAATTGAAGTTGTAATGTCGGGTAGGAGAGAAGCGTTACAACAGTTTTTCCTGTCAGATGAGGTAGGAGAGAAGCGTTACATGCGCAGAGATTCCTGTCAGATGAGGTAGGAGAGAAAAATTAAACCTCTTTTTCTTACATGAATACACATCAATACAAACATAGAGGGGTGAATAACAACAGTTTTTCCTGTCAGATGAGGTAGGAGAGAAGCGTTACATGCGCAGAGATTCCCTCTCCTACCAAAGACTTACATTTTATTTTATTTTCATATCATTTTGAATGGCTCATAAATTTGGTACCAAAATTTGTTTCTGAAACTTTTTATTTTTTTACATATTTGAATTCTTGGCGAATAGGCCGTTAAAGCAAGACCGGCCCTGAATATATTTGAACAAGTTTAAAGTACCGATTTCACAAATTTCACAAATTTTATAATAACATATTGCACTCATTTCAAAAAATATTTCATATTAACATATTTCACTCATTTCACATATGATATTTCACTCATTTCAAAAAATATTTCATAATAAGATATATCATTCATTTCAAAATAAATTTCATAATAACATATTTAAAACAGATTTCGCTCATTCCATATAACGTATTTCACAATTTTCAAAACAAATTTCATAATAACATATTTAAAACAGATTTCACTCATTCCATATAACATATTTCACTCATTTCAAAAGGATATCATAATAACATATCCCACTCATTTCAGAAAGATTTCGTAAATAACATATTTCACTAATTTCATACTAACATATTTCACTCATTTCAAAAAGGATATCGTAATAATATATTCCACTCATTTCAGAAAAGATTTCACTCATTTCATACTAACATATTGCACTCATTTCAAAAAGATTTCACAAATACATTTTTCATTATTTGCTCCACCTTCCTTTGAGCTGAGCACAGATGTGAGGGTCTCCACGGCATCGGTTCTTTCAAGCTTGCTGGCGTCGTCGTCGCTGGAGAGATTGGCCGCTAGCTCATGAGCGCGAGAGAACAGTGGGTGCCAGAGGAGATGCCCTGTGGACAAGCGCTTTGAGGGCAGGGCCGCGAAAAAAGTCGCGGATCTGGCAACAGCCAAGCACTAGTGCAGAATCAAGTTTTAGTCCTGGTTCGTAAGGACCTTTAGTGCTGGTTCTGCAACCGGCACTAAAGGGTGGGGACTAAAGCCCCCCCCCCCCCACACACACCTTTAGTGCTGGTTCGTCATGAATCAGGACCAAAGGCCCACCACGTGGCACGAGCCCGCGCCGGGGGGCTGGGGGCCTTTAGTCCCGGTTGGTGTAACCAACCGGGACTAAAAGATTTAGGGGTTCATGGGTTTATCGTTTATTTTTCCTTTTAATTTTGTGCTTTTCATTTAATTCTTTTTCATTTCAAACATATTTTACGCTACTACATATTGTACACGTTATGCATATATATAAATAGAATTTCTCGTAGAACTGATCATATATATATCATCGAATTTCTCGCACGACCATTCACATACACATATATATATACAATTTGGTATATACAATTTCTCCTACAATTTGCAGATAATTACATGAAGGCATTACAACTTGTAATGGTATTCTCCTTTGGGATTTATGACCTGGTCGAGCAAAAATCCTGCTATTTCCTCTTGAATTGCTCGTACGCGGTCCTTTGGTAGGAGCTGATCCCGCATCTCCCTCATCTTTAAAGGAGATCAATATGCATGTATTAGAGGAGTTAGAGGCCCCGGTATACTGAATGGAGGTGCTAGAGAACAAAAATTGAAGGAGATAGAGGCCCCGGTATCTCACTCTTCTTCACAGTGAAGCTGTTTTCCAGGGATTCCATTCAGTAAAACCGAGGAGGTGCTGGATGAAAAAAATCAATTCCATCCAATTCAACCATCTTGCTCCAAAACCTCTAGTAGTAAGAAATATCATGATTGTGTCATGCGCAATCACCTCAAAGCATTTCTCAAATCCAACTTTGGGGCCATAATTTATTTTTTAGACGGTTGGCAGTAAAATAAGAACTCAAAAGCCCAAGTAAGACAGTTTTGGATGGATCTGCTTTAAAAAACATATTTATTGATACGAACCAATTTAAAAATTACTTTATGCAGCTTTTTGCAAGCAGATTTTTTAAGATTTTGATGGTGCAGTTAATTAAGGACATTGGCATGAAGCCACTTGAGGTTTGAGGGTTGTCTTTCTTTGGAATCAGGGTGATAAAAGTTGTATTGATGGACTGCAAGTTAATTATTCCATGATAGACGTCCTCAATAAGCTCACACAAATCATTTTCAAGAATATCCCGGTAGGACATAATAAAAGCGTCATTGACCCATCAGGTGCAGGACCCTTGTGAGAAGGGAATTTTTTAACTTGATTTTCACATAGTTCTTTTTATTGTAACTTGATTTCCATCGGATACTTTTTCTTTTTTGAGTTGCCATCAGATACTTTCTATAGATTATGGAAGCAGTGGGGAAGCTTTACAATTGAGTAATGTAAATGATTTTAATACATTTTAGATTCTTATTTCAATTGTTCCAAAAGATGGTACCAACAAGAAAATGAACACATTAGATTAACTAAATTTGTCCATGGTTTTACTTTCCATGGCTCAAAAAGGACGCATAATTATTAAAGAGCACAATTTGAAGGACTTATAATTGGGTGCCTCCAAGATGGATTTTCCTTTCTACAATTCCATGCCTTTTGGATTACTATATGCTACGTACAAATAAAGAAGCTTTACTAAATAAATGAAAGAGCATTGCAGAAATCATTGGACATGCTATCTCAAAGAGTTTGTGATCACTAAAAACAATCGGTGACTAATCTTTCTTTATCCCCACGATAAGGCGGCCAACAACTCATCATTGGGTCTATAAAGTCTCGCGGAGAGCCCTCACGCCAAGCGCAGGGACCGACAGAACAGTGCACGCAGCACAGCAATCGCAGCCCCTCCCACGCCTCTCAAAGCTGATTTATTAAGCCTTAACCTCCTCCTTGGAGCACAGAGCATCGCTGGTCCTGCACCTCCGCGGCGGCCGGCATTTCGCAAGAATCGATGGGGTGCAAGTCGTGCCAGAAGCCCAAGGCGCAGCACCGCAAGGGGCTGTGGTCGCCGGAGGAGGACCAGAAGCTCCGCGACTACATCGTCCGCTACGGCCACAGCTGCTGGAGCACCGTCCCCGTCAAGGCCGGTAAGAACTCCCTCCCAGCCAAGCGCGGCCGGCATTTCGCGCGCGATTCCCCCGAGAATTTCGAAGGGGAATCGGGCAGATTTTCTTCTTGTCTACTTGCATTCATGCCCAAATTCCGAATTTCCCCTGATTTCCTGCCGAGGCTCTGCAAATGCACCTCGGCTCGTGGGAAGGGGGAAGATGGGGAATTAATTTCTCTTGAGCTTCGTCTGCCTGCTCGAATTCAGAATTCAGCAAATTTTTGTAGCGCTTTCGGAAAAGAATCCAGCAGAATTTTGTCAAATGTACCTTGGCAAGTGGGGTGGGGGCTAAATTTTGCCGTGAATTGCAGGGCTTCAGAGAAACGGCAAGAGCTGCAGGCTGCGATGGATCAACTACCTGAGGCCGGGGTTGAAGCACGGCATGTTCTCCCGGGAGGAGGAGGAGACCGTCATGAGCCTCCACGCCACACTAGGCAACAAGTAAGCATCCCAAGCACACATCACAATTCTCACCTTTTCCACCCCACCTTCTTCGGCCTCAGATAGCTGACGAGCAAAACGTCACCTGATTAGCAGGCGCGGTTGAATTGAATCAGTCAGAGAGTATTTCTTTGTTATTTTTTTCCTTCTAATTCATCTATAGTCATCCTCAGAAGTTTAATAATAAAAGGAAGAAAAGTAGAGTATTCTTGCTCAATTTGCTGGTGTCAGCATGGCAGTGTCGTTTTGCTGGCGAGTTGAGTTTCAAGCGTAGAAAGTGAAATAAAAGGGAAAGAAAACGTATTCCTGGCGGAAACAAAAGGAAATGCTGATGTCTGCCATGGGCATGGAGACCGCTTTACGTGGTGGAGTTGATGCCGACGCCTGCGTTGGCTTCTCTTTCCGAGTGCTGGTTTGGTGACAGTGAGCAAGCGCCTCGCTTTCGCTAACCTACTGGATGGAAAGTTGGCTTGGTCACGGTTAACCTCTTTTCGGACAGAGGAAAGGACGAAAGAGCAACTGAGAATCGCTAGCCTTGTGGCTAAAGGGTCTTTTGCGGTTGCCTGTCGGTGCAAGCAAAGCTGGTTTTATCATTTCCGTTTCGTGCGTCCTTGATCATAGTTAGTACTGTGCCGTGCCTAGTTTTGATAATGAAGATAGATTGATATTATGAGTGTACAATCATTTGTGAACACGCTTCTAGTACAGTCAACTGTTGAGACCAATGGGCAATGATAGTGTAACAGATGCTTTGACATTGACAATCCCAAGGGAGAAGACTTGTAGCTGATGCTACGGGTCTGTGGCAATCGTAGGTTTATTTATTATTGGAGCCACTGTACAAATACAATACAACGAGATTAAAACACAATAAAAAATAACCTGGTTTTAATTAGTTCTTGGCTCTGCTGACCCAGAATTCAGAGTCCAAATTACCTCATGGTTTGCTTCTCTAACATGGTGAGAAATTTTTCTGTGGTGCAGGTGGTCTCAGATAGCGCAGCACCTGCCGGGCCGGACGGACAACGAGGTGAAGAACTACTGGAACTCGTACCTGAAGAAGCGCGTCGAGGGCGCGCGGGCGCCAGCCAAGTCCGCCGGCTCGGACGCGCCCCGGAGCCCGACGCCCAGCGACAGCAGCCGCGAACGCAGCACCGTTAACCAGCCGTCCAACTCCGGCTCGTCCGGCCCGCCCGAGTCGTCGTCGACGGCCGACGACTCGAGCAGCCTCACCGGGCCCGGCGCGGCCGGCTCGATCCGGCCGCACGCGCCCGTGCTCCCCAAGGTGATGTTCGCGGACTGGCTCGACATGGACATGGACTACGGCGCCGGCCTGATGGCTCCGAGCGCCCTGGACGCCGCCTTCGACTGCAGCCCGGCGCAGCAGGGCGCGAGCGGGAGCACCACGGTGGACGGTCGTTGCGGCGCCGTGGACTCGTTGCAGGGGCTCGGCGACGGCGGCATCTGCTGGGAGTTCGAGGCGGACATGCAGGGCGGAGGAGCAGGGTTCTGCGACCTGCTCTCCATGAGCGAGTTCCTCGGGATCAACTAGGCGGGAACCCCGGCGTCGCGGGTGAGGCAGCAGGCTAAGCCGACCGTCGTGATCGAGCGAGCGGCGAAGTGTTCTGCGGCAAAGCGTCGCGGGGTGTTTGATTCGTTGTTCCGTGCTGTAAATCATCGTGCCGTGTTTGTGCAGTTTTAAACTTTTTTTTCTTTCTTTTTGCCTATAATTGTGCAGTCTTAAGGTTTAGAGTGTAGCGAACAAAGCGTTTAATTTCTTCGTAAGAGTTTGTAGCCCCGCTCTGGTCCCGGGGAACGTGTATACAGAAATAACAACGAGGGCAGAGCGCAAGGATTTCATGGTTTCATAGGTTCCGTATCCGATTGGTGTCTGAATTTCTGAATGAGAATGCATCATGGAACCTCGAGTTGTTAAGCTACTTCGATGTGTCGGTCCATAGTTTAAAAAATCGAACCGCTGAGCCTGTCGGTTAAGGTATTTACCGACAAAAAAATCAGAATATTCAAGGTTATTTTTTAAAATTTTGACCTCACATCAAAGAAATACACATAATATTGGATGTAAACCATTAATAATTCATAAGGTGGTATTGGCCTAGTTGCTTATTGGTGTCTTACCTCAAGGTTAGGTGTTTAATCCCTAGGTTATGCACCATTTATTTATTTTTTGAATATTTCCGTCTTTTTTTACTAAAAGACCAATACACCTTAAAAGGTAGGCAAGATACCGGTTCCTGGTTTTTCCGATCGAATCGGTGGTCCGGTCTAGTTTTTAAAACTATGATCTCAGCAGACCTGGTCGGCCGGCCCGGCCCAGCCTAGGGCTAAACATGTTTGGCATGGCATGATCCGCGAGAGCACGTCTAGTACACGGGCCTTGCCGTGCCGCCCTGCGTGCCCCGCCTTCAGGCCCAGGCACGACACTACAGGTAAATAGGCCGGCTCACCGGCATGTTTAGCCCGCCAGTCCGTGTATTATTCAGCCTATTTGATTGTTTTGGGCCTATATTCAGCCTCTTAGCTTATAAAAAAAGGGTCGTGCCATGCCCCGAGACACGTGCTCAACCTCGCGTCCTAAGCACGGCCCGATTAGCCACGGATCGGGCACGCGTGCTAATGAGTCGGCCTGTCAGGCACAACCAAGTGGCCAGGTTTGTGGGCAGATCCTATTTGGCGCGCGGGTCGCCGCGTAGAAATCGCGCGCATACCCCCTATGCACGTTGTGTTGGTTTGGGCCGGCCCAACTAGCCGTTTCGTTTACTTTTTGGTTTTTTTCCTTTTAATTTGCATGTTTTACTTTCTTTTTAAATTTATTTTCCCTTTTTTCATTTTATTTTTTCTTTCCAAATACACGGACATTTTCTCAAATCTGGGAACTTTTTTCCCCAAACCAATGGACATTTTTTCAAGTCGGTGAATTTTTAAAAAATTCAAAATTTGTTCACCGAAACAAAAAAAGTTCATCAAATTCAAAAAATGTGAATGAATTTTTAAAATATGTTCATCATATTAAAAAAAATTCATCGAATACAAAAAATACTTGATTTAAAAAAATCATCAAATTAAAGAAATGTTCATTGAATTTAAATTTTGTTCATGAGATAAAAAAATGTTCATCAAATTCAAAAAATTAATTTTTAGAATTGTGAGAAAATTTATGAATTCTTGCAATTTTTAAAATCCGTGAAGATTCTTATGAATTAGTGAACATTTTTTGAAATTATAATCTTTTTTTGAAATCCTAAACAAATAAAGAATAATTTTTTTATTCAACATTTATTTATCAAATTAGAAATAATGTTCATTGATTTTAAGTTTTGTTCATCAAATACAAACAATGTTCATAAAAAATTGTTCATCAAAATACAAAAATGTACATAAAATTAAAAAATAGTCATGAAAATTAGAAAAAGTTCATCTTTTTGAATTTCTTACCATTTTACAAATTTGTGAAGATTCTCTTACATTAGTGAAGATTTTTTAAATTCTGATTTTTTGAAACCCAAACTTTTTTAAAGAAGCAAAATATTAAACAGAAAATAAAACAAAAACAAAAAGAAACGAAAAAATAGGGGAGCCCTGCCCCACAATTGGGCTAACCCAAGTCACGTGTGGGAGCGAGGGGTTGCGCTTTGTGCGCAGAATAGGAGCTCCCAAGTTTGTGTCTCAGAGATCCTCAAATTAGAGCTTCGCTGAGGTAGGAGGATGACATGCTCGTTTGGGGCCCGGGTAAGTTTGGAAGTTTCTCTAACAAGAGTGCCTAATCTCTTGTGCTTGATGAAGCTCACAAAGTTAGCTCGATGGGCCCTAGTTATGTGCCTGATGGTCACTGTTCTTGTTGGAAACTCATCTTGGTCATGCGGTATTCCACCCACTATATCACATGGAGGGTGGTTGCGAATACCCTTGCGACTTGGTAGAATAAACACAATAGGGGTCAATTGACTAATCTCTACTCGGTCCTGTTCTGCTGAGATAGAAAACAACTTCCATCTCCTCTGTCGTTGCCCTCTTGCCCGTGAACTTGGAAGTTTATGGCGGAAGTGTGGATGCTACCCGATCTTGCATCTAATTGCAACATCGACAAAAATGGCTTCTACATGCTCTTGATCAGTTGCCTGATGTTGAGCATTGTATGCTACTAATGACCCTTTGGCGTTGTTGGCATGTATGCAATGAAGTGGTTCACAATAAGCCTCCACCTTGATGGATACTTCCAGAAGGTTCCTTGTCAGCTATCTTGATTCTTTGATTGGACTGAAACTTGATCTGCATGTTGCCATGCAAAGGAAAGGTGATCATCACATATGATAGTTCGCTTAAACCCTCACATGAGATACCGGCTATGGAGAAGTCGTTTGTTTGGCTTCCTCCAAGATGTGTTGCATTAAATTGAACTCAGATGGGTCCTTTGCGGATGACGGTGCTACCGGTGCAGGTATGGTACTCAGAGATGTCAAAGCGAGAATTATGTTATTGTCTTATTGGGAGCTTTTTCTTGTAGGGAAGCCATCGAGGTACAGCTATATGTACATGTATGGGAGGCGCTCTTTCTCTATCTAGATAAGTGACCTTCCAATTATAGTAGAGAGGATTCCATCATAGCAGTTAAGATGATTCAATCGCGTGGCTTGGACAGACTGGTTTATTCCTCTCTCATTAAAGAAATCAAACACCTTATTTATCTTCGCAAAACTTGTTAACCGTACTCAGAATAAGGTTAGCGATAGCTTAGCAAAGCTTTCTATATTGGATGGTAGAATTTTCACTTGGGTTGGTTCTGGACCTCCAGAACTTTAGATCTAGCTCTCGCAAATTGTAATGACAATGTCATTGAGTCATACAATGTTTTCACTCGCAAAAAGTCTTACTATTGTGTCGTACTTCTCATTAGATTGGTCCTCATGACCCGTGGACTCTTCTTGTAGTTCAAATTATCACCTGATGTCTACTACACAACCTTCTTCTTGTAGACGTTGTTGGGCCTCCAAGTGCAGATGTTTGTAGGACAGTAGCAAATTTCCCTCAAGTGGATGACCTAAGATTTATCAATCCGCGGGAGGCGTAGGTTGAAGATGGTCTCTCTCAAACAACCCTGCAACCAAATAACGAAGAGTCTCTTGTGTCCCCAACACACCCAATACAATGGTAAATTGTATAGGTGCACTAGTTCGGCAAAGAGACGGTGATACAAGTGCAATATGGATGGTAGATATAGGTTTTTGTAATCTGAAATTATAAAAACAGCAAGGTAACAGGTAATAAAAGTGAGCCTAAACGGTACTGCAATGCTAGGAAACAAGGCCTAGGGTTCATACTCTCACTAGTGCAAGTTCTCTCAACAATAATAACATAATTGGATCATATAACTATCCCTCAACATGCAATAAAGTGTCACTCCAAAGTCACTAATAACGGAGAACAAACGAAGAGATTATTGTAGGGTATGAAACCACCTCAAAGTTATTCCTTTGGATCGATCTATTCAAGAGTTCGTACTAGAATAACACCTTAAGACACATATCAACCAAAACCCTAATGTCACCTAGATACTCCAATGTCACCTCAAGTATACGTGGGTATGATTATACGATATGCATCAAACAATCTCAGATTCATCTATTCAACCAACACAAAGTACTTCAAAGAGTGCCTCAAAGTTTCTACCGGAGAGTCAAGACGAAAACGTGTGTCAACCCCTATGCATAAGTTCACGAGCGGAACCCGCAAGTTGATCACCAAAACATACATCAAGTGGATCACGTGAATATCCCAATGTCACCACAGATAAGCACATGCAAGACATACATCAAGTGTTCTCAAATCCTTAGAGACTCAATCCGATAAGATCACTTCAAAGGGAAAACTCAATCCATTACAAGAGAGTAGAGGGGGAGAAACATCATAAGATCCAACTATAATAGCAAAGCTCGCGATACATCAAGATCGTGCCATCTCAAGAACACGAGAGAGAGAGAGAGAGAACACATAGCGACTGGTACATACCCTCAGCCCCGAGGGTGAACTACTCCCTCCTCGTCATGCAGAGCGCTGGGATGATGAAGATGGCCACCGGAGAGGGATTCCCCCCTCCGGCAAGGTGCCGGAACGGGTCTAGATTGGTTTTCGGTGGCTATGGAGGCTTCTGGCGGCGGAACTCCCGATCTATTCTGCTCCCCAATGTTTTTAGGGTATATGGACATATATAGGTGAAAGAAGTCGGTCAGGGGAGCCACAAGGGGCCCACGAGGGTGGGGGCGCGCCCCGGGGGTAGAGCACGCCTCCCTGCCTCGTGGCTTCCTCGAAGCTTCCCTGGCGTCTACTCCAAGTCTCCTGGATTGCCTCCGTTACAAAAATTACTCTCCCGAAGGTTTCATTCCGTTTGGACTCCGTTTGATAGTCCTTTTCTTCGAAACACTGAAATAGGCAAGAAAACAACAATTTGGGCTAGGCCTCCGGTTAATAGGTAAGTCCCAAAAATAATATATAAAAGTGTTTAGTAAAGCCCATAAACAACCAAAACAGATAATATAATAGCATGAATACTTCATAAATTATGGATATGTTGGAGACGTATCAGCATCCCCAAGCTTAATTCCTGCTCATCCTCGAGTAGGTAAATGATAAAAGAAAGAATTTATGAAGTGTGAATGCTAGTAGGTGCACAAGTTTGATCAATGGTAATTTCAATCACCTTTTCTAGCATCATTATATATCATAACAGTAGCTCAACTCATAGGACTTCTCATGATCAAGTAACAAGCTATTCACATGTTAAAGTATAGATCATAAACTTTCTTGAAAACTAACAAACCGTGTTATCATCAAACAATTACAATTCATCTTATTTTCAGTAAGGGTCTATGTCAGAGCTTTGATTCAGCAAACTTCACATACTCAACTATCATTTAGTCTTTCACAATTGCTAACACTCACGTGATATTTATGGGTTCAAAGTTTTAATCAGACACAGAGAAAGATAGGGGCTTATAGATTCGCCTCCCAACCTTTTACCTCAAGGGTAATGTCAACAATAATAGTTCATGATGCCTTACATCCAATTGGATATATATATATATATCAGGATCTTTCCAACACAATGTGCTTGCCAAAGGATAAAATGTAAAAAGGAAAGGTGAAGATCACCATGACTCTTGCATAAGGTATAGGACAAGAATAAAAGATAGGCCCTTCACAGAGGGAAGCAGAGGTTGTCATGCGCTTTTATAGTTGGATGCACAAAATCTTAATGCGAAAGAACGTCACTTTATATTGCCACTTGTGATAGGGACCTTTATTATGCAGTCCATCGCTTTTATTTTTCCACATCACAAGGTCGTATAAAGCTTATTTTCTCCACACTAATAGATCATACATATTTAGAGAGCAATTTTTATTGCATGCACCGATGACAACTTGCTTGAAGGATCTTACTCAATCCATAGGTAGGTATGGTGGACTCTCATGGCAATACTGGTTTAAGGAATGTTTGGATGCACAAGTAGTATCCTCTACTTGGTGCAAAGAATTTGTCTAGCATGAGGGGGAAAGGCAAGCTCAGCATGTTGAATGATCCATGACAATATACTTTATTTCAGATATAAGAAAACATAACCCATTACGTTGTCTTCCTTGTCCAACATCAACCTTTTAACATGTCATATTTTAATGAGTGCTCACAATTACAAAATATGTCCAAGATAGTATATTTATATGTGAAATCTCTCTTCCCTCAATATTCTTTCATGAATTGTTCAAGTGACCAATACAATGTTTGCTAACCTTCAATAAATTTACCACCTCTACTTCTTATATGTGAAGTCATTACTCCCCATGGGATAAGCATATGAAACATATATAATTTCAGATTTATTATATTCAATTCATTCAACCATTTACTCATAGGATATATGTGAAGCACGTGAATGAATAACAAACTACTCCGAAAGATATAAGTGAAGATCACTGAGTAGTTAAATAATTATTTAGCTATGTGAAGACTCACCAATTTAATAATTTCAGATCTTGATACTTTATTCAAACAACAAGCAAAACAAAATAAAATGACATCTAATAATAGCAAACATCATGTGAAGAAGCAAAAACTTAGGATCAACCGATACTAACCGATAGTTGTTGAAGAAGAAAGGTGTGATGCCAACCGGGGCATCCCCAAGCTTAGACGTTTGAGACTTCTTGAAATATTATCTTGGGATGCCTTGGGCATCCCCAAGCTTGAGCTTTTGTGTCTCCTTAATTCCTCTCATATCACGGTCTCCCTAAATCTCAAAAGCTTCATCCACACAAAACTCAACAAGGACTTGTGAGGTAAGTTAGTATAAACCAATGCAAAAACCTTATCATACTCTTCTGTAGCAAATCACTAAAATTATTAATCAACATTTCATACTAAATTCCTCCGCATATTTAATAGTCATATCCTCAAATAGAATCATTAAACAAGCAAACATATGCAAACAATGCAAACATGACAGCAATCTGCCTAAACAGGAGAGTCTGTGAAGAATGCAGCAAGTCCGTACTTCCCTGCTTTCAAAAATTATGAAAGAAAATTTCCACTGTAGTAAATTTATCAGAGCTTATTATTCAAAAGGTTTCAACATTTTATCACATTCTGACTTTTCTAGGGAATTTTTACAACAGTGGTAAACTTTCTTATTTCAAACAGCAACATGTAGACTTGTAAAATAGGCATAGTAAAGGCCATCAGTGCCACTTTTATTGAAATAAAAGATGCAAAACATTTTTCTAAATAATAGCAAACAAATCCTAACAAAATTAATTGACGCTCCAAGTAAAGTTACCAACGAATGAAGACGAAAGAGGGGATGCCTTCCGGGGCATCCCCAAGCTTAGGCTCTTGGTTGTCCTTGAATATTACCTTGGGGTGCCTTGGGAATCCCCAAGCTTAGGCTCTTTCCACTCCTTATTCCATAGTCCATCGAATCTTTACCCAAAACTTGAAAACTTCACAATACAAAACTTAACAGAAAACTCGTGAACTCCGTTAGTAAAAGAAAACAAACCACCATTTCAAGGTACTGTAATGAACTCATTATTTATTTATATTGGTGTTAAACCTTATGTATTTCAACTTTTCTATGGTTCATAAACTCTATTACTAGCCATAGATTCATCAAAATAAGCAAACAACACATGAAAAACAGAATCTGTCAAAAACAGAACCGTCTGTAGTAATCTGTAGGTTTCGAATACATCTGGAACCCAAAAAATTCTAAAATAAATTGCTGGACGTGAGGAATTTATCTATTAATCATCTTCAAAAATAATTAACTAAATAAAACTCTCCATTAAAAAATGGCAGCAAATCTCGTGATCACTAAAGTTTCTGTTTTTTACAGCAGGATCGCAAAGACTTTCCCCAAGTCTTCCCAAAGGTTCTACTTCGCACAAACACTAATTAAAATCATAAAACCACATCTAAACATAGGCTAGATGAATTATTTATTACTAAACAGGAGAAAAAAGCAAAGAACAAAAATAAAATTGGGTTGCCTCCCAACAAGCGCTATCGTTTAACGCCCCTAGCTAGGCATGATGATTTCAATGATGCTCACATAAAAGATAAGAATTGAAACATAAAGAGAGCATCATGAAGAATAATGCTAGCAAATTTAAGTCTAACCCACTTCCTATGCATAGGGATTTTGTGAGCAAACAATTTATGGGAACAATAATCAACTAGCATAGGAAGGCAAAACAAGCATAACTTTAAAACTTTAAGCACATAGAGAGGAAACTTGATATTATTGCAATTCCTACAAGCATATGTTCCTCCCTCATAATAATTTTCAGTAGCATCATGAATGAATTCAACAATATAAATATCACATAAAGCATTCTTTTCATGATCTACAAGCATAGAAATTTTATTACTCTCCACATAAGCAAAATTCTTCTCGTTCAGAATAGTGGGAGTATCATAAGAAACTCGAATACTATAAATCGTTTCCACATTAATGGAGTAATGTTCAGAAAAAGGGTAATCATAAGCATAACAAGTTTTATAAATATAATCATCACTACTTTTTATAGCATAAGTATCATCACAATAATCATCATAAGTAGCAACTTTGTTCTCATCATAATCAATTGAAACCTCTTCCAAGATAGTGGAATCATTACTAAATAAAGTCATGACCTCTCCAAATCCACTTTCATAACTATCACAATAAGATTCAACACGCTCCAAAATAGTGGGATCATTACTTCCTAAAGTTGACACTCTTACAAACCCACTTTCATCAATATAATCATCATAAGTAGGGGGCATGCTATCATCATAAAAAATTTGCATAACAAAACTTGGGAGGCTAAAATTTCATATTCATTAAACATAGCATCCCCAAGCTTGGGACAAACATTAATTGCAGCAAATATATTCTCAAACATGTCATTCTCATCAAACATAGCATCCCCAAGATTGGGCCTTTTCATTTCATAAGTATAATCACTCTCATCATTAATAGAATGGATAACACCAATGGTATAGCAATTATCATCATCACAATGAGCAATAGGAGCAACATCATTTGAGAGGGATACATTTTTACCTTTGCTTCTCCATCTTTTATTTTTCTTCTTCACATCATGTGTGGGTTTAACCCTCTTTTTTGAGCTCCTTATTAATGAGATTGGTTGAATAGAAGGCTCCTCCTCGTTACCTGATTCATCATAAGAAATAATAGGAGGATATTGGGAAGTCTCTTCCCTTTCGTTAGTATTCTCTTCATCTTCTATTTGTTTTCTTGTCTTTATGTAATTGGCAATATAAGGATTTTCAATGCAATTCACCGCACAATACATAAAAATTTCTTCTAGATCAAAATCAAGAACTTTATCAAGGACAAATTCTGGAAGATCCTTAGTTATACATTTCATTTCTTCATAACCCAAAAGCAAACTAAGTTCATTATGATATGCATGGGAAATCAAGTCAACACAATTCTTGGACACGATTCGATCATGAAACAATTTGCATTGGAGACTTAAATGACCACGTTCATTGCAAAGTTCACAAGTACGGCTAAGAAAGTTTAAATTTTCATCACAAACATCTGGCCTTTATTGCAACCACTTACTTTCCAAATACTTATGCCTCTTGCAAAATCTATCTTCCCTATTTGGTGTGTACTTGCATACTCTATGCAGTCCACAAAAATTGACATGCTTATAAGAGACATTTTCATTATGACTAGTGCAATCATCATTAGTACTATGGATATTCAAGGAGTTCATACTAACAACATTGCAATCATGCTCGTCATTCAAAGATTTAGTGCCAAACATTTTATAGACTTCTTCTTCTAGCACTTGAGCACAATTTTCCTTTCCATCATTCTCACGAAAAATGTTAAAAATATGAAGCGTATGAGGCAAATTCAATTCCATTTATTTTGTAATTTTCTTGTATAAACTAAACTAGTGATAAAATAATAAACTAAAAGATTCGATTGCAAGATCTAAAGATATACCTTCAAGCACTCACCTCCTCGGCAACGGCGCTAGAAACTGCTCGATGTCTACTACGCAATCTTCTTCTTGTAGACGTTGTTGGGCCTCCAAGTGTAGAGGTTTGTAGGACAGTAGCAAATTTCCCTCAAGTGGATGACCTAAGGTTTATCAATCCGTGGGAGGTGTAGGTTGAAGATGGTCTCTCTCAAACAATCCTGCAACCAAATAACAAAGAGTCTCTTGTGTCCCCGTCACACCCAATACAATGGTAAATTGTATAGGTGCACTAGTTCGGCAAAGAGACGGTGATACAAGTGCAATATGGATGGTAGATATAGGTTTTTGTAATCTGAAATTATAAAAACAGCAAGGTAACAAGTAATAAAAGTGAGCGTAAACGGTATTGCAATGCTAGGAAACAAGGCCTAGGGTTCATACTTTCACTAGTGCAAGTTCTCTCAACAATAATAACATAATTGGATCATATAACTATCCCTCAACATGCAACAAAGAGTCACTCCAAAGTAACTAATAGCGGAGAACAGATGAAGAGATTATTGTAGGGTATGAAACCACCTCAAAGTTATTCTTTCGGATCGATCTATTCAAGAGTTCGTACTAGAATAACACCTTAAGACACATATCAACCAAAACCCTAACGTCACCTAGATACTCCAATGTCACCTCAAGTATCCGTGGGTATGATTATACGATATGCATCAAACAATCTCAGATTCATCTATTCAACCAACACAAAGTACTTCAAAGAGTGCCCCAAAGTTTCTACCGGAGAGTCAAGATGAAAACGTGTCCCAACCCCTATGCATAAGTTCACGAGCGGAACCCGCAAGTTGATCACCAAAACATACATCAAGTGGATCACGTGAATATCCCAATGTCACCACAGATAAGCACATGCAAGACATACATCAAGTGTTCTCAAATACTTAAAGACTCAATCCGATAAGATCACTTCAAAGGGAAAACTCAATCCATTACAAGAGAGTATAGGGGGAGAAACATCATTAGATCCAACTATAATAGCAATGCTCGCGATACATCAAGATCGTGCCATCTCAAGAACACGAGAGAGAGAGAGAGAGAGAGAGAGAACACATAGCTACTGGTAAATTCCCTCAGCCCCGAGGGTGAACTACTCCCTCCTCGTCATGGAGAGCGCCGGGATGATGAAGATGGCCACCAGAGAGGGATTCCCCCCTCTGGCAGGGTGCCGGAACGGGTCTAGATTAGTTTTTGGTGGCTATGGAGGCTTCTGGCAGCGGAACTCCCGATCTATTCTGCTCCCCGATGTTTTTAGGGTATATGGACATATATAGGTGAAAGAAGTCGGTCAGGGGAGCCACGAGGGGCCCACGGGGGTGGGGGCGCGCCCAGGGGGGTAGTGCGTGCCTCCCTGCCTCATGGCTTCCTCGAAGCTTCCCTGATGCCTACTCCAAGTCTCCTAGATTGCTTCTGTTCCAAAAATAACTCTCCCGAAGGTTTCATTCCGTTTGGACCCCGTTTGATATTCCTTTTCTTCAAAACACTGGAATAGGCAAGAAAACAGCAATTTGGGCTGGGCCTCCAGTTAATAGGTTAGCCCCAAATATAGTATAAAAGTGTTTAGTAAAGCCCATAAACATCCAAAACAGATAATGTAATAGTATGAATACTTCATAAATTATAGATACGTTGGAGACGTATCATCACCCCTCTCCAAAACCGGTTTAAACACACCCCCCCTCCACACACACCCAAAACCTAAGTCTCCCGCCCCAACCCTATCTTCCACCCAAATCTAAGTCATCGCCTCCTACTTCTTTGTTCTCCCTTCCCCTCGCCACTTCTATAGACTAGTGATCGGGCTAAGCCCCAACACTGGGTGATGAAGGCAGCAGCAGGGATGGCACTCTTCTCCTCCTCCCACCTCCACCATGGCGCCGCCACCACCGAGCCCCGCCTCATCAGCGCCCCCACCATGGATCAGCCTAAACACCTAACACCCTCACATGGATGGACTTTTGCACTGGGATTTCCGTCCTGGTCTATCTATGGCCAAATAGGTTCACAAGCGCTTTGGCTCCACGGTGCATTTCTCTCGTGCACCATTGATGAGTGGATTTTATGCATACCTTTTAGAGTATATTCTAGTGCTAAAATCATTCATATCATTTCCATCTAGCACTTATTCATGTCTCAAATGCATAGTTTTCGGCATTTACTTGTTTTACTTTTACCAAGTTCGTTGGACACTTTTTATTTTCATCTATTATTATTAGTTTTAATTTGTTTTGTGGTCTTTGTGGGTGTGTTGACATGTTCATGGACTTGGGCATCGAAAGAACCAAGTCGGGGGGGTCAAACCAAAGAAGTTCGAGGCACCAGATCAAGGCCCTTTGGAGATTTTGATGATTTTACATTTATCAAAGTGTCCAAATTGAAGGTCCAAAGCCTATGATGCATCAGCTTTTTGTTGGAAATCCAATGAATCCAAGAACGTCAAAATCGGAGTTCGTATGAAGAAATGAAAAACAAAATGCGAAACACCTCCCGAAGTCCAGAGTGAAGGACGACCTTCCATTCGAGCGGAGCGTATGACCTCCTGACAGCTTCGAAAATCATCAATAACTACGTCGATTGTGCTTCTATTTCGCCCCGTTTTCCCCTACGGGATCCTTGACCACCAAGTCCTGCATTGGATGTGGATTTGGTGTTGGGGAACGCAGTATTTCAAAAAAATTACTACGATCACGCAAGATCTATCTAGGAGATGCATAGCAACGAGAGGGGGAGAGTATGTCTACGTACCCTCGTAGACCGAAAGCGGAAGCGTTATGAAACGCGGTTGATGTAGTCAAACGTCTTCGTGATCCAACCGATCAAGTACCGAACGCACGACACCTATGCGATCTGCACACGTTCAGCTCGGTGACGTCCCTCGTACTCTTGATCCAGTTGAGGCCGAGGGAGAGTTTTGTCAGCACGACGGCGTGATGACGGTGATGATGAAGTTGCCAACGAAGGGCTTCTCCTAAGCACTACAACGATATGACGGAGGTGGAAATCTGTGGAGGGGGGCACCGCACACGGCTAAGACAACTGTCAACTTGTGAGTCCTAGGGTGTCCCCTGCCCCCGTATATAAAGGAGCAAGGAGGGAGGCCAGCCGGCCCTCATGGGGCGCGCCCCAAATAGGATTCCTACTAGGAATAGGAATCCTATTCCTAGTAGGTTTCCAACAAGGGAAGAGAGGGGGAAGGAAGGAGAGGGAGAGAGGGAGAAGGAAAGGGAGGGGCGCCGCCCCCTCCTAGTCCAATTCGGACTCCAGGGGGCACGCGTCCAGCCCTAGGGCCCTCTCCTCTCTCGCTCTCTCACAAGGCCCATGTTGGCCCATTAGTTCCCTGGTGGTTCCGATAACCCTTCCGGCACTCCGATATATATCCAGTGACCACGGAACTCATCCGGTGTCCGAATATAGTCATCCAATATATCAATCTTTATGTCTCGACCATTTCGAGACTCCTCATCATGTCCGTGATCACATCCGGGACTCCGAACAACCTTCGGTACATCAAAACACATAAACTCATAATACCGATCGTCATCGAACGTTAAGCGTGCGGACCCTACGGGTTCGAGAACTATGTAGACATGACCGAGACTCATCTCCGGTCAATAACCAATCACGGAACCTGGATGCTCATATTGGCTCCCACATATTCTACGAAGATCTTTATCGGTCAAACCGCATAACAACATACGTTGTTCCCTTTGCCATCGGTATGTTACTTGCCCGAGATTCGATCGTCGGTATCTCAATACCTAGTTCAATATCGTTACCGGCAAGTCTCTTTACTCGTTTCGTAATGCATCATCCCATAACTAACTCATTAGTCACATTGCTTGCAAGGCCTATAGTGATGTGCATTGCCGATAGGGCCCATAGATACCTCTCCGATACACAGAGTGACAAATCCTAATCTTGATTTATGCCAACTCAACAAACACCATCGGAGACACCTGTAGAGCATCTTTATAGTCACCCAGTTACGTTGTGACGTTTGATAGCACACTAAGTGTTCCTCCGGTATTCGGGAGTTGCATAATCTCATAGTCATAGGAACATGTATAAGTTATGGAGAAAGCAATAGCAATAAGCTAAACAATCATAGTGAAGGAAATATGCCCTAGAGGCAATAATAAAGTTGTTAATTATATTTCCTTATATCATGATAAATGTTTATTATTCATCATAAAATTGTATTAACCGGAAACTTGATACATGTGTGAATACATAGACAAACAGAGTGTCCCTAGTATGCCTCTACTTGACTAGCTCGTTAATCAAAGAAGGTTAAGTTTCCTAGCCATATACATGAGTTGTCATTTGATGAACGAGATCACATCATTAGAGAATGATGTGATGGACAAGACCCATCCATTAGCTTAGCACTATGATCGTTTAGTTTGTTGCTATTGCTATTGCATCATATACAACTCTTCTTTAAGATATCCATTAAGGAATGAAGTTTTGACATCCATTTGCCAAATTTCATAATCATAAAATGCGGTAATTGTGTAGCGACCCGACCTCAAACGGTCAAGTCTCTGTGCTTCAGTGTCATCCCTGGATCGGTAATGCTGACACACACAGTACTCGAGGATTTATAACAGAGTAGCAATCACACACTTATTACATCGAATGTCTCAAAAGAGAACTTATTACAATAAATATGGCTTAAGGCCATCTAATACGATAACAACGGAAGGCTTGGAAGATAAAGTGAGTCCATCAACTCCAACGGCATAGCTGAGCTGCACGGCAACGAGCTAACGAACCTTACTCCGCGTCTGAAAAGTCTGCAACATAATACGTTGCAGCCCAAAAACGGGTCGGCACGTGGAATATGCTGGCAAAGTAACACAGTAGAGCAAGAACGGAATAAAGCTATCACTACATGCATATTTGGCTGGTGGAAACCTCTATGGTTATGGTTTTTGCGAAAAGCCAATTTTCCCTACAACAAAGGAATAGATTTTATTTAACTATCATGGTTGTTGAAACATCATTGAGAAGGTTCCTCCAACTCAATCCCAATTAAGGTAATTATCAACCCAACAATATTATTTTAGAGTGATGGGATACTTATGATACTCCAAGTACTAGATACTCAAGATGTCCATAACCGGGGACACGGCTAACCATGATTAGTTTATACACTCTGCAGAGGTTTGCGCACTTTTCCCCACAAGACCCGATCTCCTCCGTTGGATTTCTCGCACTACATGGTGTTTGAGAAACGGATGACCGAGACACAGTCTTTCAGAAGCATCAACCCCTTACTCCGGGCAGACCATACCAACCTACATCCCTGTACCTGTTGATCCACCCCTTCGGGAGCTTCACGCAACCTACTCAACTATGCTAGAGCCCATAATAGCTTGTGGCTGCACACGGAAGTTTCTAGCATGAAAATATCTCAGTTCCCTTTGAGCCTGGGTGGCGGACCATAGGATTATCACACGGGTACTCCGGGATATCCTAGGACAACACTGGATTCCCCAGGTGCCCAACAAACAATCCACCCAGATGTGTATTCAAGTTGCCACCTTAAGTTGAACCATTAATTAACAATCTCACATCTGTCATGGATTTCACTCACCCAAACCACGTCTACGAGCATAGCATAGCAAATAAAGGAACACGTAGAAGTAACTCCCAAGGTTTGAATATAACAGGGCGATAGGTTCTACCTCATCAACTACTTCCCAACCCACATGTTAATCACATCCTAACCATGCAATGTTTGAGGTTTGGAACTAATGATAAAAACTGGGTGACAAAGGGGTATCATCAAAGTGTTACTTGCCTTGCTGATGATCCGCAAAACCTAGGGACTCATAGTAGCACGCTTCGCACTCCGGGTGTTCTATTGCAAACAAACAATAGCATACATAAGCAATCAAGCAAAGAAACACGGGTAAATCTCAAACAAGAAGATCTAACCAGAAAGTTCAACTTAAGAACTCCGGTTTGCAAAAAGAATCAAATCAAACGGAGCAACGAAACTTGAACTGCGAAAGAAACAAGATTTGTTTACTAATATGGACTAAGATCAAATTTTACAGTAGCAAAAGCTTGTTCAAGTTGGTTAAACGGAAAGAGGGTTTCGAGACGAAGATTTAGGCGCTTGAATCGCCTGATTCCGAATAATGAGCGAAAAGATAAACTAAAACGAACATCAGAACAGAAATCACGATTGAGAATAATCGCGGAAAATCCGAGAAAAAGAAAACTGACGAACAGGCTAACGAACGAGCGTTCGTTGTCTGCGACTAACGAGTGAACACGTTCGTTAGAACGAATGTACGGACGAACGTCCGCAAAATAACTAAACCAAGAAAAACCGGCGAACCGATCTAAAAAACGAACTAGGGTTTCAAAAAAACCGAATTGGTTTTCTTAAAAAAAACGGCGGCGGCAACGGCGGCGTTACCTCCGGCGATGCTCCGACGAGGCGGGGCGGCGGCTCCGGCGAGGCGGGGTGCGAGGGCGGCGGCGACGCGGCAACGGCGGCAAGCGGCGGCGGCGGTGAGGTTGGGTGGTGGAGGGGGGTCGGGGGCGGCGTATTTAAGATGAGGGGGTCGGCTTAGAGGAGGGGGCAAGGCGGCAGGGAGGCGGAGTCCGGCCGGACTCCGGGTCGGGCGGCGGCGGCGCGTAGTCTCCAGGTCGGAGACGGCGATGCGGGGAGCGGGTCGGCTCGGCTGGGCTTCGGCCCAGTCGGGCATTGATTTTTTTTAAAATTATTCCACCGAACTAAAATAAATCCTAGAAAATAAAATAAAAATCTAAAAATGCCAAAACAAATTTTCACCGTCTAAATAAAATATTTAGAACAAGATGAACATTTTCTTGGCCCTAAAATGCAACTTTGAAAAACGTGCAATTTTTCTAATTCAAATAAAATAGCAATAAACTCCGGATAAAATCAAATATTTGATTTTAATATTTTTCCTCCAATATTTCATTTATTTTGGAGAAGTCATATTATCTCCTCTCATATATTTTAATATGAAATATTTTCGGAGGGAAAAATATTTAAAACCAAAAATCCTCGTTTCAATATTTGATAAAACTCAAATATGAAAACAGGGAAATCCCCAATTCTCTCCGAGGGTCCTTGAGTTGCTTAGGATTTCGAGGATCGCGAAACGAGATGCAATAAAATATGATTAGGCATGAATGATCTATGTATAACATTCCAAATTGAAATTTTGGGATGTTACAAACCTACCTGTCGGTGTCAAAACCGGCGGATCTCGGGTAGGGGGTCCTGAACTGTGCGTCTAGGCCGGATGGTAACAGGAGGCAAGGAACACGATGTTTTACCCAGGTTCGGGCCCTCTTGATGGAGGTAAAACCCTACGTCCTGCTTGATTAATATTGATGATATGGGTAGTACAAGAGTAGATCTACCACGAGATCAAGGAGGCTAAACCCTAAAAGCTAGCCTATGGTATGATTGTTGTATGATGAAGTTGTCCTACGGACTAAAACC